>NC_052502.1:50637055-50718091 GCF_016617805.1 Bactrocera tryoni | reverse complement strand
TTGGTATGCTTCGTTCAGTTACGTATTACTCTTTACGACCATTTTTTAAATCATGTAAATCTGGTAAAAGTTAGGTTAGGTAAGTCGTTCATGGACCATGCTTAGACAACATTTGTTCCTTAATGATTCCAGATGGAATGCTGCAGTTTATGATAACTACTCTTTCTTCAGGATGCCAGCGCTTAACGAGAATTTCCATAGGTTCTACAAGTATGCCCACACTATCGATACCTCTTCTAGTGTCTCAACCGTGGAACACTCAAATGTTTGAATTGTTACCTTGTTAGTGTGGGATAAGTGCATAAGGGATGCTTCATTGTTTCTCTGGTGCCTGATCTTAACATTTCCTGCACCCTGTCAGCCATATTCCACGGGCATGTGTCGGCACCAGACTTCAACCAGTGAGTATTTTAATCCTTTTCCTACAATTCCTTCTATCAAGAGTGAGCAGGAACTTCTTGTATTTTCGCTCCACCGCTTTGTATGTGACTTTTGCAGTTTTGCATCACGATAGATCATTCCATCGAATTTTAAACTTTCTTGTACAAATAGTTGTAAAAACAATGCATGGTTTTACCATCGCATGACGCCGTACACCACTATTGGCAATCTCTTACACTGTTTCAATGCCAGCGATGCTTTTGTGTCCGAGTACAGAGTAGAAGTGAAGTCTTTTGTTCCCGGCGGCACCCTCCACTACTGGCTTCGTCCTCAAGACTAAAAAATTATTGATTGATCTCTAAGACTATTCAACTTTAGACTTCAATTAGCTATTCGCCGATATTATCGCTTTCAAAAAGGCTCATGGCAGGGGTTAGATTATTCTCAGACCATTAAAAATACATTCTTTGAACAAATATAAATCGAATTTCCTTTCATTATTAAACCTGAGTGTATCAAAAGTGTATATCGACATTTTGACACAAAATATACAAAGTGTTACATACAATTTTTGGAATCACATTTTTCAATAGAGTCCTTAGACGCTCGACAGTGATTCTAGAAACTCGAACTATCCCAAACAGAATAAAATACAGATTGGATGGAAAACATCTTATCTACCACCGAATATTTTTAGACCTCTAAAATTTACTTTCAGCAAACAAATCTTTTTTTTTAATCCTGGGCGTATTCCCTTATATCTAAGCTCCATTACAACTTCTTTCAATGAATGAGTTATAATAAATAATGATCTCATTAGCTCTTATGATTCATAAACTCTAGTTTTTTTGAAAGGGTATAGTTGAGATCCTTTTATACCGTACCAATAAGAACAAAAAACTCAAAATATACAAAACTTTCCCCGAATAACTTTCTCTGCATAAGCCTATATTCGGTCCGTAGGCGCTAGAACTGAGAGAGCTTGTTAAGAAGCTAATTTCTGTTTATACATTCGCAAGTTCTTGACAAACCTTTAGAAAAAGTCCAAAACATATCCAATTACTCTCACCATCACTCTGCACTTCAGTTAGATTATTTTCAGTTTACAGTGGTTTTTTGACTTACCTCAAATATTTGGTTCAAATTCGCATATGTTGATGTAAGTTAAGTAGTTTAGGTGAAATTATTTGAATACTTATGGTTCCATAGTTATCATAGAGACGTTACTATTCCCGGCATGCCCGGTCTTGTGAAGTATGTATAACTTCTAATAGCATTCGTCATGATGTTGAAAAACTTTCGAGAATATTTTCACCTTGGAAAGGTTTATCATAAAATATTCTAATAATTCCGAGTCGGCTTAACATTCTGATGAGTTGTAAGCGCTTCTAAAAAAACTTGCAGCTCTCTCCAGTCAAGGAAACATTATAAAAAAATACCAAGAAAATTATAAAAACTTCCAATCAGTCACATAACCGTTAAATGCTTTTACTGACCTACTGCCTGCGCATCAACATTAATTCACACTTCTTTATTTTGCTCAATTAGTTAATTGGCTTTTTGTTAATTTAGAGAGGTATTTTCTCCCTAGAATGTCAGTTGTTTATAAAGCTGCGACACTTGAGCAGATGTGGGTCATAAAGTGAAAGTAAAATGTGAGCTAAAAAAGTTTAATGAAATTGAATTCAGGGCAGCCCTGTCACTTCACTTCGTCCAGCTACTTGTTCTGTATTATTGTAAAACATTTGCAAAAATGCACCACCTGGGCCGACATGGATTCTTATAAAATACAAAAACCCTTTTCAGAGTTGGCAGAGAGAGCGAATAAGTGTAATCTTGTGAAAGGAATTAAAGGCAAATAATTAAGTGCGGCTGAGACCAGCTTGGGGTTGACCTTTTTAGTTGCAAATACTTATTTTTGCCCATAAACAAAGACAAATTATGAGCGGGATATTAAAAGACATTTGTAGTCTGTTCTTGTCTGAAAGTATTTGTACTTGAATTTATGTATATGCCAACCAGCTTTTCTACTTAATTATTAGTCTACTATAAGCTTTGGTCGAGATTTAGTTTGCATGTATGACTTCATCTTATTACAATTGCAATATATTCTACGACGATAGGGAGATTTTGCAATGTCTCCGAGCAACTAGGACTATTGTAGTCAGATGCCGATTTTATAAATACATATCTTAAATATTTTTTCGACCAGTTTATATGAATTTTCACAAAGTCAGTAGGAAAAACTAAGATAGAGAAAATTTGGACACTTTCGAAAGGTGAGTTGTTAGACTTAAGTAGATGGCGAAAATCATTACAATAAGTAAGTGGAATTTAACCTTGGGACCAATTGCATCTACTCCAAATAGTTACTGATATATTTAACCGGACAAACGAAAATCCTCATATTCGGTATTTATGTATGCGCAAAAGGATCACAATTGTAAGTACTGAAACTAGTTGATAGGCGCTATATAGAACTATTTGCTGGGAAAGAAAACTTTTTGGAAAGGAATTTTGAAAATGAACTATATACCATATAAATATATGATGATCGAAATGAAAATGGCATTTTAAGAGGAGTATGCCTAATTGTGAGCTGATATTGTCTATTTCTTAACTTATGCTATGAAGATGTATTGAAAAATTTTTTAACAGAAGCTGAGAAAAGAAACCGCGCCATTATTCTCTTAGTTTATTCAAACACATTCGTTTCAAGTGAACTGAACCGGAAGAGAACAATTCAAGTCATTTCAAATCTTGTCCCTAATTTATCCCTCGAGCAAGGGAATGAACAGACAGTCATCTAAAAATCAATTGATCTCACAATCTATTGTATGTTGTTATGTAAAACTCTATCTTGGTCACGATTTTTAGTACATGCTATATGCAGCCGATAAGAGAACAAAAATGCAACGCTTTACACAATACTTTGTAGAAACTAAGAATGAAATTCGACAAGGTCCTGAACAAGGACCCAATAAAATTACAAAGAAAAAAAATTTCCACAATTAAACCCTCGGTCCAAGTGGACCCAAAATTTACTTATTTAACAACTGAACTTACTTTTTGCTTCTAATAAAAAAAATTAATTCGAAACAAAACAAGTAAGGAAGGGCTAAGTTCGGGTGTCACCGAACATTTTATACTCTCGCACAATAAAGTGATAATCGAGATTTCATTATCCGTCTTTTATATATTTTTCAAATGCCGTATTTGTGTAAAGTTTTATTCCGCTATCATCATTGGTTCCTAATGTATATACTAGTATTATACAGAGAAGGCATCAGATGGAATTCAAAATAGCGTTATATTGGAAGAAGGCGTGGTTGTGAACCGATTTCACCCATATTTCGTACATGTCATCAGGGTGTTAAGAAAATATTATATACCGAATTTCATTGAAATCGGTCTAGTAGTTCCTGAGATATGGTTTTTGGTCCATAAGTGGGCGACGCCACGCCCATTTTCAATTTTTAAAAAAAGCCTGGGTGCAGCTTCCTTCTGCAATTTCTTCCGTAAAATTTAGTGTTTCTGACGTTTTTTGTTAGTCGGTTAACGCACTTTTAGTGATTTTCAACATAACCTTTGTATGGGAGGTGGGCGTGGTTATTATCCGATTTCTTCCATTTTTGAACTGTATATGGAAATGCCTAAAGAAAACGACTCTGTATAATTTGGTTGACATAGCTATAGTAGTTTCCGAGATATGTACAAAAAACTTAGTAGGGGGCAGGGCCACGCCCACTTTTCCAAAAAAATTACGTCCAAATATGCCCCTCTCTAATGCGGTCCTTTGTGCCAAATTTCACTTTAATATCTTTATTTATGGCTTAGTTATGACACTTTATAGGTTTTCGGTTTCCGCCATTTTGTGGGCGTGGCAGTGGGCCGATTTTGCCCATCTTCGAACTTAACCTTCTTGTGGAGCAAAGGAATACGTGTACCAAGTTTCATCATGATATCTCAATTTTTACTCAAGTTACAGCTTGCACGGACGGACGGACAGACGGACGGACAGACGAACGGACCAGACAGACATCCGGATTTCGACCCTACCCGTCACCCTGATCACTTTGGTATATATAACCCTATATCTGACTCTTTTAGTTTTAGGACTTACAAACAACCGTTATGTGAACAAAACTATAATACTCTCCTTAGCAACATTGTTGCGAGAGTATAAAACAAGGTTTTATATTTCGATAGTTTATGCTTTCAAAAAGGACATACTAAAATTTTAAATGAATTTTTGAACTCTTAAGTTAGAGCTACTAATAAACTAATAAGTATACCTCGTTTTTTCTCAAACTACAAGGTCTGTCGCAAAGAAACAGAACTTTTTAAATATAACTGTTTCTGGTGGCGCCACCTATTGGTAGGTATATGAAATAAAGTTTGATCTCTTGTTGACATTTCGTAAAAATTTTAAGACAATTGGATACAACTACAATCGATGTTATCGATCAAAAGTGACAGCAGCTTTTGGTCATCGGTCGTAAAATGCAAAAGAGCAAATATTAAATTTTGTTTTAAACTTGGGGAAAACGTTTACTGAAACATTTCAAATGATGAAAAAGGTTTATGGTGATCAGTGCCTATCCCGTAGTAATGTGCATGAGTGGTTTAAGCGATTCCAAGAAGGTCGGGTGGACCTCTGTGACGATCAGAAGTCGGTCGTCTTCAGAAGTCAAAAATAAAGACAATGCTGATTTGTTTTACGATTCCGAGGGTATTGTACACCAAAAGAGTTCGTCCCACCTGGCCAAACGATTAATGCTGTGTTTTACCTTGGTGTTATGAAGCGTCTTTTGTCACGCATTCGTCGTGCTCGACCACAATATCGTGAGGCAGGGTCCTGGCGCCTGTTGCACGATAATGCGCCGTGTCATCGGTCGACGCTTGTCACTGATTTTTTGACAAAAAACTCCCTTTTAACCATTAATGACTCACCCTACTCACCTGATCTGGCACTCTGTGATTTGTACCTATTTGGAAAACTTCATTTGCCCATGAAAGGACACTGGTTTCAGGACATTTCAGCTATCAAAGGCGACGACCGATATTCTCAAGAGCATTCCGAAAAATGACCTTAAACACTCATTTAAATGCTAATTGACCGGGCTAAACGCTGTATCGAAGCACAAGGAAACTACTTTGAATAAAAAAAATATAACTTTTGAAAAATATTAATTTTTGTTGTTTTTTAAACAGTACCCTGGTTTCATTTTTTGCGTATAACAGTACTTGAAGACAAATCTCTTTCTATTTAAGGGTTACATGGGTTTCTCGAGCAATACAAGGCATATTTCAATTTTTTTTTTTTATATAGAATAATTAATATTTTATTCAAAGTTTTTACTATTCAAAATTTACTTTTTTTACAAAGATTTCGCGAAGTTTTCAAAGGAAATATTCAATACTCGGCCACTACGACATACGTGTTTTAATTAACCACCATAAACTAGGTATTGGACGAATGAAAAAAGGGGAAAATTGCATTTTTGGTAGACGTTTTTATATTTTTGATGAACATTTTTCGATTTTTTGTTTATAGTTATTATTGAAAAACAAGATTCTAAATTGAAAACATGTGTAAAATTTTACTAAAATCAGTCAGTAGTTCACGATAAATCTTAACAACCTTTTATAGAAGCCCAGTTTCGAAAAAACATATTTAAATGACTATATAGGGGCAACCTTTCAAGGCTACATCTCCAAAACTAATATTCAGATCACTTTGAGCATACAAGACAATAATTATGAAATACAAGTATTACAGAATTAAGACAGAATAAGACAACAAAAAATCGATATATTGAATCCGTAAAAATTTTGTCACTAACGCATATAGAGTGTGCGACAAAACTAAAAGCACGGAATCTACCTTGTCGGTATTTAACTGGATGAAATCATAAATTAGGCATTACGTGATGTTTTATTGATTTGTATTATTAGTTCATGTATTCTTCTTTTAAAATTAGTAAAAGTAAGTAAATTAACTTATTAAAAAATATATAAAATACCATATATAAACTCCAATTAGGTGCGACAAAACAAAGCACGAAATGGTTTATGATTGAAAAATTTATGTCTTTCAATATTTGGTTGCGTATCCTTATTTTTTTCAATACAGTTGCACATCAGCTGAGCATGGACTCAATTAATTTATTTGATGTGTCCCAGGAAATGCTTTCCATACTACCTTCACTTGAATATTATAAAACAGCCTTATTTTTACAATTCTCAGAGTCTGATTTTTCGATCTACAATCCACCATTTGGTTCTCTATGGGATTGAGATCAGGTGATTAATGCGAGTCGCTTCGGAAATCTCATTCCTGTTTAACAACAAACCACTGTCTTACACAAATGGCAATTGTGTTTCTGCAGTCGTTGTCATGTTGATAACTCCATTTTAAAGCCATTTCTTCTACCAACATGTGGCAGCATTAATATTCTGAAATATTTTATGTTTATATTTGTCCATTTATACTGTTTATAATGATGAATTTATCCTATTGCGTTTCCCTGGAAAACAACCCCACACTAGTACATTGTCTCCACCATGTTTCACCGCGCTTGTTTTATAACGTTGGTTTGGGCGTTGTCGCTTTCGGGTCTGCCTACCAGCTTCAGCCCATCTCAATGCTTCCCGATATTAAACTTCGATTCATGAAAAATTTTGGTTACCATTTGGTAATCGCTCCAATTTATGTGCATCCTCCACAAAATTCCAATCACGCCAGTCTGTTCTTTAAATAAATAATACAGCTTTTTGCAATAACTTCCTACAGGTAGCATGAAATTCCCCATCGACAGCTCGACGTTGTGGTGGATCTCTGTAAATATAATTTAGCCATAATTGTCTTACAATAGATATGTGCCGATATAAAAGAAGGGTGAATTTTTATTGCCTTTGAATAAGCTCACTTATCCTCTCGTTTGGGTTGCTCTCCCGGCCTGTCCTACCTCTATGCGCTGTAACCAAAGAGCTTGATTTGCCAAATCAGCTAAATGTTCAGGAAACATTAGGATGATTTATTCCAAACTTTTTTGCAATAGTCATAACCGATTCTTTTTTCTTAAAATCTTTAACAAATTTTTTTCTAAAATGAACAGAATACTTATTTCGAGCCATTGAAATATCTTTCTCTTTAACATACAACCAATCGTACTGAATGACGAACTGCAACTGAATATGCATTAATATTTTTCTAATTAGGTAATAACTACGCATATCCAACATTTTTGATCATTAAAAGCCGTTTGACAAACAATTAATGTGCAATTAATGTAAATTCTTAGCTGTCGAACAAACTGACCGATCAAAATCAAGTTCTTATAAGGAATATTTCGTATTTCTGAAGGGACTGAAGTCAACGGTTTTCCTTGGACTTTTTTATTTTTTTTGTTGTTAACCAGGTGTGGGCCACAATCATTACAGTAATGGAGGATTTTCGAGTAACTTGGGAAATAGCGAATAACTCGCTAAATTTTCGTTTTTTTGTTGAAAATTTTAAAAAATATATTTAAAAATTATGTATAAATATATTTTCAAAAATTCAAAATATTTAATGAAGATTTTTCCAAAAAAAATCCAAACATCACCTTTACTTTAAGCGATCCCAGTAGCTATGTCCTTAAAGAGTAAGTATGATTGATTTGCCTTTCTTTCAATGAAATCGCTCCAACATTTCGTAATAAGGGCAAATAAATATTTTCAAAAAGACACCTATAGATATTTGTGTACACGTACTTAAATAATCATCAATGCATGGGTACATATGGACACACCAGTATAATATATATTCGTGTGTACAGATCCTTTAAACAGAAGCGTACGCAAGCTGAATACCCATAAATTATGTGTGCCATCGGCCGCAATCTCGCACACAACCACATTCAAGCAAACAGACAGCGCAGCACACATACACACGCACTTATATTTGCACATGTCATTCAAAAACAATCACTTCATCTCAATGGTTGCCGGTTGCTGGATGCTGCGAGGGCGCCAATAAACTGACAGCGCCGCGCTCTCGGTTCAACACTTTAGCACCATAGTTACGAGCGAATTTGCAGCGTTTTCCCACATAATTTTAATATTATTCCGATTTTATTTATTCTTTTGCACTTTATTTAAATTGTTTGCGAAATTGTCGCTGCCGGCCCAACATGGGCATACAACCACTTGCCATACGGCTGTGATGTGTGCGGGAAATCCACAATAAGTTAATAGCTCGCAAATAATAATGCGGAATAAATACTACACTTCTTGCGCATTAATTCTTTTAATCGACCTTTTCGCTTTTTTTGTATTTGTTGAAATTATTTGTCTGCTTTTGTTGGTTGTGCTGATTTGTGGGAGCGCATGTAGATTTGTACAGGGTGTAGCGATCAGAAATTTAATTAAACACAAATTTTAATTACGGAATATTACAGAAATTTGATTTTAGTCTGGCTGCTCTTCCAATTTTATTATTTTTATTTTTATTTTTTTTTTAACAAGTATGTTTCATATAGGAAGGAAATCTAGCGAACAATATTAAAAGCTGAGAATTACTCAGCAATTATCGGCTCTAATTAAGGTTTACAGCTCAACGATATACCAATCCACATTTTGTCATCACAAAGACGAGGACGACCTCAAACCAACTTAGAATCTATCGCAAGAGGAACTTACTATCACCTGGTACGTCGTAGACGATTTCAGCCGAATAGGCCTCGATATTTTGGATTGACCGCGTGTGGAAGACTCTTCTTCACTAGAAAACAAGGAACAGTCGAAATAGTGGACTTTAGCGGCAAACCAGCTCCAACAAATACAAAGAGTATTCTGTCAGCATATTTTGCTTGTGTCACAAGTAGTAATCTACATAAATTCACTGCTGTAAGTAGGGATAAAAGTATATAGGATTCTATCTATTATGATTTTAGCAATGAAAGCTGTGCTATAGCAACGCGGCGAATCACACACGAGCTTGACGAGCTAGGGTAGAAACCGCGAATCTTATCACAGTATTCTTCAAATTTTGCCCTGCGTGACTCCATTTTGTTTCCAAATTGGGAAAGTCACCCGCCTGGCAGATATTTCATTCGAGTGAGGTGGTAAACGAAAAGGCCTCCTTTGAGAACTTGTGAGTTAAAAAATTGATAATGAGAAATAAATTGTTAAAGTTATATAATTTTAATTTTCCTTTTGTATAAGAGTATTGAGATTATTCCACCTCGTAATCTTCCGACGGTTTACTTTTTTTTGTAAGAACAGAATGAGACATGAAGAAATTTAAATACATCTTAATGCTAAAGAACTATGCCATTAATTTTTTCACGAAAAAGTTCCTCTGGGATGAATCTTACGTATTTTGGTTAACGATGTATACTACAGAAACAAATATGTGTTCGA
Organism: Bactrocera tryoni; assembly: GCF_016617805.1. Classification (NCBI taxonomy): domain Eukaryota; kingdom Metazoa; phylum Arthropoda; class Insecta; order Diptera; family Tephritidae; genus Bactrocera; species Bactrocera tryoni. Next base: position 50,708,302 of record NC_052502.1, on the reverse strand, counting down.
ACCAAGGAGAAAAAATTCTGTTAAAGTCGTAAGATCAACATGAAAACTTTGCATATATGGATGGTCCATTTGCCTCTTATGGAAAAAAATTTCGAAAAGCTTGACAAAAATGTTCTTAAAAATTAAAGGATTAGCATTAAAAATATAGCAAATGCTCTTAAAATCTCTTATGCAATGACTCACAATTTGTTTGAAGTTTGGGAAATATGTCCCAAAGAAAGAAGTCAAGTAAAGCTAACAAAATATGGCACATACTCTTCAAAGGATCATAAACACAAACCTTAGCGCAAATATCTTATATGCAAGATATGGCTCTCTTTGAGCTCTCAGTGACTGGTCCCATACTCGAAACGTAAAAAACAATTTGAAGAGAGCTGCATAAGTTTAAAGAGCGTACAAAAACGAAATCCTTATAAGAACTATACGCTTTCCCAAACGAAATTTATGACAAAAATAAGCTTTTTTGAACTCAGAGTCACATTCAAGTCAACAAAAATAGAAATATAACTTTAAATAAGAAAATATTTGCTAATAGTCTGACTAAAAAATATTAAAACTACCAGTCCGAACAATTTCGGACCAACAAATGGAGAAAGCGATTCACCGCTACGTACCGAAGCAACAACCAGATGTTCCACAAAATTTGATGTGACTATCCTAAGCTAGATACAAAGCTAATTTCTTTAAAAGACACCTTATGTGACAGTCTAAAAAATAAATTTTTCACTTGTATACATATTTCTTTACACTGAAAAGTGCGCAGCAATTCAGCGGGACGACTACTGGCTGCAGTAGAATTTACAGATAGAACCTGAGTAATAGCGGTTGGGCTAACACTGACTTCATGATCCCACTTTTAAACTGGGAAAGAAGGTTCAAAGTAAACATAGGAAAAGATGGCTGGCGTAAAAGTATGTTAGCTACGCGTAACACTCTAAACATCTATACTGATGGCTTGAAACTAGCTACGCTCAACACACTAAACATCTATACTGATGGCTTGAAAATGGACGATTGAGTTGGTGCGGGAATATACTGTGCAGAAGGAGGCTTAAGACAACCTTCTAAGTTGCCGGACGACTGCAGTATATTTCAAGCTGAGGTCTTTGGAAAGAGGAACTAGCCTCTAATACACCTACACTCAATTCCAGAGTCAACATCTACGTAGACAGCTAAGCAGCAATCAAGGCAATACCTCGTATCACATATCAGCCAGAAGTGCCTTGGGAAGCACGGCAGTAGTGAAAAGTCTTGCCAAAAGTTAGAAAATTCACTTCTACTGGATGCCAGGCCACAAAGGCATAGAGGGCAATGAAATAGTGGACGAGATTGCCAAGAATGGTGTACGGCTAACATCTGAAAACGTGATAAACATTAGGAAACCCATGCATTGTCTATACGACGATCTCGACAGTAAAAGTAAAAGTAATGAGCAAAACGGTAGATCAGAATTACACTAAATTCCTTTGGCACTCGATAGAAGAGACTGTAGGAACATTATCGGAATACTAACTGCTTATTGCCTAGTGACGCCACAAGCTCGCAGAATTGGACCGACAAATCGAGAAGACCGTAGGAAATGCTTAGAACAGGCCATCAGGGAAACAATGGAGCATTTTTTGTGCACTTGTCCCGCATTGGGAAGACTACACTGTAAGCGTCTGGGCTCCACACGGTATGATACACTGGAGAAGGTATCGATATTGAAGCCTCAGAGTCTGTTAAAATTCGCGTCAAGCGCAGGCATCCTAAAGGATGACTTCTTCTCTTGAACCTAGGAACTGAACTCCATCTGGTATCGCAAAGGACCAAAACTGGTCTATGCTTGGCTTATTGGCCTACCACTTTAACCTTACCTAACCTTATACATATTTTAAGGACACACAATTTTTGAAAAAAATTTAAATATTTTTCGTGTTTCGCGCGAACTTCAACACTCGTAAAAAAGGGACCTCTACTGCTGCAGTGACTCGGTCCTTTCACTTCGAACAATAAAACTCAAAAGCTATTTTGTTTTTTATCTCTTACTTATCTTCCGTAACACCCTGTGTAGGTGCGTGTTTGCGAATCACTCACACGTCCCTTCTGACCTCAGGTCGTTTAATACCAGAAATTAAGGATTTATGAGTGGTCAGTGTGTCGATGTGTATATCTGCATATTAATTATGCACATACGCAATGCGCGCGCGGACGCCCGTCGTGCACCACCACCAACAAAAGCAATAATAACTACAGCATTTATAGAACTGCAATACAAAATGGTTAATGAATAACTACAAAATGAAATGGGAAAAAAGTAAAAACGAAAAAAGAAAAAATGAGATAAATCAGGGAAACGCGAGAAAAATTATTGTGTGCGAGATTGAAAGCAATAATAATTACAATTTCATTTTGCGGTTGCAACGTTTTACAGCGTAATTGAAAAGCACTTGTCCCACGGCAACGTGGCAGCAGCCACGCAAGTGCGCCACATCTGTGTGCCACAGCGAGTGCCAAACACTTGCAGCGACTTGTGCGCTGCCTTTGGCAACAAATAATGCCCGATTTGTATTGTCAGTAGTTTAAACAAATTACTGATAGCGTATTATCTTTAAATGTCTTTCACGTTTTTTTTTGTTTTTGTGATTTATTTATTATTACAATTTTTCCCCATCGCAAGTACACTCGAGCGCTTGTGCGATTTCTTTGCCGCTGTGTGTGTATTTGTTTGTTGGTATTGTTGTTATTTTCTGATAATACTATTTAAATGTCGCGTTTATGCTGTGGCAATTAATATGTCACATTCACTGATAAATTACCAGTAATTGCTTGATGGCTCACGGAGTTCTGAGTGAAAAGATTCTGTCGCCTCGTACACACTCACTCGTGAGTTACTGTTACATTTTTAATTTGCAAACGATTCATTGTGTAACTCACTCATAAATCAATTGTTATATAATGAGTTTATGATTCCCCCCCTCCTTTATTTATGCCGATTTTGATTAAATGTTCGTTTAATGAGTGGACACTTAAACAGCATTTTGCGTAATTAATTTCTTTAATATAAACGAGTACCTATCAATCAGGGATGAAATTGTAATCAAATATGCGCTCTGTGACAACTCAGAATATGGTAAGAAGTATGAAAGTAAGGCGAGGTGGCGCTGCTGTTAGAAGCTCTAAACATTGGTTAATGAAAAATTTCTATTGAAAAGTTAAGCGGTTATTAAAGAGGGTGGATTATTTCTGAATTTGATTGAGATTACTTACATCCAATAGACGCAGTAAACATTCAATAAGAACATTTCCATTCCATTTCGAACATTTTCATATTTCTTATATGAGACCTAAGGAAAGTATTGAAACGAGTTTATTCAAGGGCATGCCGCCATCGCAAACATATTCTCCCTTAGTTTCAATACTAGACCTCACTGATTGACCGATATCTTCGGTGAAAAATTAGCCATATTTACTGTCTTGTGCATTTTTTTTCTGATAACTAGCTTGATGTTTTAATTGCAATTGGTCGCGTAGTTTCTGAAGTGTAGGATTTAAAGATGGGCGGTGCCACGTCTCTTATTCAATTTTACACCTGCTCCTATTTAGTGTTTCTCTACCATCGTGATTATGAAACTTAATGACATATGAAGAAGTGCTAAAAAGACTTCTTCCCAGCAAGTTTGGTCGAGTTAAATTCAGCGGTTTGGAAGATATGTACTTTAAGCAATTTTGTGCACGGGCGCTAGTGCGATATCAAAGAAATTCTTAGAGTTATATCTCCGATTCAAATGCCATAATCTCAGAAACTGGCCTCCTTATTTCATCCGGGACCTCTATGCTATTTGTGATTAGCTGTGTGAAGAAAACTTGTTAGCTTGACTCCTCTGAAACCCTAAGGCGCTACAAGGTCATCAAGTGCGCTTACCAGGCCTCTTTAGATTTTCTAATAGGTAGCGTTGCTAAAATTGCTCGCATTTGGCTACCCCCTCTAGAGGAGCCGGGCCAAAAACTCCTCAAGTGCATCAAGCTGCAAAATAAAACTATACCTGGTATAGTTAAATGGCAGCTGATTAGATCAATTCTGGTGGCCATTTGCGATGAGTCCATAGAGGCTCTTACGATGGCTGACTGCAAAATCAGCTTCGGCATTCGCAAGGCCAGGTTGAAAATCTTCCAAGGCGACACAGCGGCTGACGAAGATGACTTGGAAGACACCAGCCAGCTGCTAAGGAATGTGGAGATCAAAGAAACCCAAGATGTACAATAACCTAAGATGTGTACAGATAAACCTACAGTGTGTTACAGCGAATCTGACAACCCTCATAAACGAGAGGGGCATCGACATCAGCCTTATACAGGAGCCCTGGGTTAATTAAGACACCATTAAACAAAGGTAAACCAAGGGCATGTATTCTTATCAATAAAATTATAAATGCATTTCTTTGTCCAAATTGCAGCACAGCGGATAAAGGTGGAACAAAAGGAAAATCATTTCTTCTTGGTCTCAGCCTACCTGGCCCATGACGTGGACATACCACTGGCACCACTTATAAAACTAGTAGTGGACAACACAAAGAAAGATGTGCTAATAGGATGCGATGCGAACGCAAGGTACACCGTATGGGGTAGCTCCAGTAGGTTTCCGGGTTGGGAGAAAGTGCTGAACCTCACGCTATCAACAGACACAGACAGTCTCGTTGTGGATAACTTTAGGGTGTCCGTTGAGCCTTCCATGTCGGATCACTCCTGGATATTCCTCAGCATTCGCGAGAAATTCAGTACTCCTCTCAAATATCGAAAATATGGAAAAACTTCCTAGAATAGCAACAAAATGCCTTGAAAAAGGAGGCAATAAAAGTATCAGTAATCCTCAAGAGCTCTACACAGAATTTGAGAATTGAATTGAGAAAGTCTCCTCATTGGTGGAACAACGAACTTAAGAGTTTGAGATCACAACTAAGGAAGGCTTTCTGGCAACCATACAAAGATATCATGATAGAAAGTTGCAGAGAATCCGCAAGACTAAGTAATATACTGCCTATATTAAGGCGGAAGGAAATGCTTGGACTTCCTCTGCAAAAGAATCTCTGGAGGTACTTATGAAAACGCATTTCCATAGGAATCAGCAAGCTTATAAGGAGGTTCAACCAGAACCACCGGCTAACGCAGCTGATTAACTAGCCCTCATAGTAGACAAAAGTAAGATCAAATAAGCCACAAATTGTTTTTAACCATTTAAAGCGTCATGTCCAGAAGTTGGAAGAACCAATGATTCTAAGGCTTGAAAATATATACAAAGCAAGCATTCAACTGTCTTACATCCCAAGAAGTTGGAAAAGAATTAAAGTGGTGTTCCTACCAAAACCAGGCAGAGGAACACACGATAATGCCAAGGATTTTAAACCTATAAGCCTCACATCCTGAATATATATACATATATTGTATATATATGTGATAAGTGTAATTAAAAAATCACTAATCTACAAACAATACACCATGGCGGCATTTCATAATATAGAGGAAGCCTTTAATAATATAGAAACATAAGAATAGGAAGATTATAGCATAAAGCGGAGCGGACCTCTCCCCGCTTCTATGGGTTGTAGCGCTGAACGAAATACTTCTCCAACTAAACGGTCTTAACCCTAATAAAACAGAAATGATGCTATTCACAAGCATAACCAAAATCCCCCAGATTCAACTTCCCGTACTAAATGGTACAACACTCTCTTTATCCCCTCAGCTAAATACTTGGTTGGTGGAGATTGACACCAAAGTGTACTGAAAAATAAATATAGAAATAAGAATAAATAAAGCATATATGGCCTACTACAATTACAATGGAATCGTCAGCAAGAGTTGGGGCCTTAAACCAAGTACATATAATCGTATTTATGTATACGGCTGTCATAAGACCTATACTTACATATGGAGCTCTGGTATGGTGGTCAGCGCTAAAGAAACAATACAACATTAGGAAATTAAATGGAATACAAAGATAGCATGTGCAGGTGTTACTGGTGTAATCAAGTCATGTTCGACTGACGGGCTTAATGTGGTCCTGCATCAACTATGTACCCATAGACATCTTTATTCACAAAATACCAGCATGTTCTGCAAAAAGAATACTTAGAAGAATTGGGTGGTTGAAATCAGCAGAACTATGGACATATGACAGGAAAGGAACTACCGACTTATTAAACAGGTCCAGGAAAAGTATCTACAGAGTAACTGCTACAATAACAGGGCATTGACCATTTGGAGAACATGTGTAAAAAAGGGTATGCCTACAACAACATCTGCCGAGGCTGCGAAATAGTAGGGAACAAGGAAACAATTTTCCACTTTCTCTGTGAATGCCCCGTTCTATCACAGAACCGATACAGAACACTTAGAATACATCAAGCACCCTTAAAATGGTTTGAAAGAGAAGGTGAAACGTGATAGCATATATAAAACGTCTAGTGCATCAAAATGGCACAGCCAGTGCTAATTGAGCCCGAAAGACAACAGGGCTGCACTCCTACCTACCAACCTAGCTTACATCATTATTATTTTTTCAAAATTCCGAGATCATTTTTTTTCTCTTTTGCTGCCCAATGCTCTTGGGAATATATTCGAATGAAGCGGAGAGATAAATTATGGCATGGTAAATATGTGGTGAGTCCATCTTAAACAAAATCTTGTCCAAGGGAAGACTTGAAACTGTGAAAAAATATATCAATTTTCTATGAAAAGCATAAAAATGTGTATAACGAAGTCTGAGTTATGAAGATTTAAGTAATTGGTGTCAGATGTAGTGTTCACTAAAATCTACATTTATAAAAAGAATGCATTTTGCTCGTGAGTACTGGTTGATATCTACAGATAGTTTCGAAACAAAAGAAGTCTTCTATTCACAAAGCGTTGGCGAGTAGCGGATCAAACAAACTCTACGGCCGCAGCTTTTTAAAAGACAGCAGCCTGAAAAGATAGCGAGCAGAGAAATAGCGAATCGGAAACTTCTCACATCACTATTGCTACACTACATTAGATTATGACATTTTGATAAATGAGTGACAGAGGATTCCAAAAGACTGATTCGATGTTATCGATTTGACATAAAAATTCTCGGTGTTCGCATAATTCCTAGTGGTTCCTTTCAAAGAGTTCTCTTAAAGTTTTCGATTCAACTGAATGCTAAGAAGCCCTTAAGATATCCTAAAAACATTCTCTTAACTGAGAGAACACGCAATGAATTCAGTAAAAAATCATTTCAACTATGAATAAAAAAATATATTTAGCTCTTTACCACCGAATAGCCTTCTAAACCAGGTGTTTCGTTGAAAATGGTTATTATAATTTTTTTTTCATATAACTCAATATTGGAATTCATGCAGCATTACGAACATCAACTAACAAGTTTCATAGCTGCAACTTTCAACACGCTTACCACAATTCCCTCAAATACTTTTTATGAAAATGCCTCTAAACAACTATTCAAAACTTGAGACCGCTAAGCGATTGTGGCATCAAAAGCTCTTTTACCTAGGAAGTTGCGAAAGCGTAACGTGCAACAAGGCAGTTGTGAGCACGCGCCAGCCAAGTGACCACAAACGCCAAATACACACGTAAATACGAGGTAACAGCGGCCACACTACGCTCGTGGCTTCAAAGTTGCTGCACATAGCCACCAAAGGTATGACTGCGGCAAGGATAGTGAATAGTTGGAAAGCAGAAGCAGAAGCATGGAGAATGCAGTAAGCGAGGAAAGAAGGGTACGGAATGCAGCGGTAATGAAATGACGGTAATACAAAGTGATTTTCAGCATTGTGGACTACGGCAAGTGCTGCATGCCACACTGGTATAACGTTTAATTCATATTTTATATATGACTATTAAGGTGGTCTTTAAAAAAAATTAAATTTCTAAAGCTTTTTGGAAGGACATATTTCTTGAACAGAGTATACCAATTTTGCCATGAAGTTTATAACACCCAGACGTCTAAGGCACACGTAAAGAACCCTATAAAATATATACTTATGTAAATGATCTACAAGGCGAGCAGAGTTGATTTAACCAAATTCGTGTGTCCATCTGCATATAAGTGAACTAATCGCTCAGTTTTTCAGTATCGATCTAAAATGTTGCCTATAAGATATAGCTGACATATAAATTGATCGATCAAAATTAAGTTTTGACAGGGAAAACTTTTCCATTTGGCAAGATATCCTCATGAGTTTCGGCATGGGTTGTTGTCTAAGATAATGACGCTGTCTCCAAAGAAATTGTTCAGATCGAGTCATTCTAGCATATAGCTACCATACAAACTGACCGAGTCCAGTCAAGTAAATATGTTTTTGTAACCCTTTATGCAATTAGAAATATCTTCGATTATTCATCAACAGCAATTAAATCTAACTTCGATACCAAGATAATAATATCTGCTATAAAAAATTTATATATACCATATATTCAAGGACCACCCTAGTGTATGCATATATTGTACATAAAAGTCTGCTGCGTTGAAGCGGCTGTTTTTTCTTTGCTTTAGTTCTCAACTATCGACAGGAGAGCATTCATTTGAGCATTTGTTGGCACTTGAGCACACACATTATATAAATACATATATAGTATGTATATCCATGCCTGTGTGTGTATGTATGTGCAATATACACAATATATAAATGACTTGTAAGCATGCACATTCACTCTGGCGTTATGTTGCCACTGATGTCCTGCACTTGTCCAAGTAGTTAGTTGCATGTTGCACGTGCATTGCAACAATAAATAGCCGCAGGGATATGCTTTATATTATGGTGGGTAATTTTTACTGCCACAGCATTCACATATAAACGGTTTTATAGTAAGACTGTCAAATCGCTTCTAGTCACTGATGACCACCATGTGACTATCACATTAAATTGTCCCCGAAGAATGTGTGCAACGCAACAAAAGTGCAAAATGGTGATAATAAGGGTATTCTTTTATAATTTTCTTTACACGACACGGCGACTACACTAAGATAATTGAAGTTTAAAAAAAAAAAAACTTAATGACACCCAAATACTTAAACAAAATGTTCATAATGACAGTACTGAATCAATAATAATGAAAATGTTTTAGAAAGAAATATTTTCTGCTAAAAAGTGATGGTTTGTAAGAGCGTCTTCGATTCGCCAGGTCTCTGCTAGCTATTTTTGAGCAAAAGCAGCAACAAAGTTGAATTTCTACAAGAGGGTATACAAATATCTCCCCATAACCTTTATCTTCAATGTTGTTAAGTTTTGCATTGCATATTTTCGACCAGATTTAATATTGTTAATATCGGGTGATTTTTTTGAGGTTAGGATTTTCATGCATTAGTATTTGACAGATCACGTGGGATTTCAGACATGGTGTCAAAGAGAAAGATGCTCAGTATGCTTTGACATTTCATCATGAATAGACTTACTAACGAGCAACGCTTGCAAATCATTGAATTTTATTACCAAAATCAGTGTTCGGTTCGAAATGTGTTTCGCGCTTTACGTCCGATTTATGGTCTACATAATCGACCAAGTGAGCAAACAATTAATGCGATTGTGATCAAGTTTCGCACTCAGTTTACTTTATTGGACATTAACCAACCACACGAATGCGTACAGTGCGTACAGAAGAGAATATTGCGTCTGTTTCTGAGAGTGTGGCTGAAGACCGTGAAATGTCGATTCGTCGCCGTTCGCAGCAATTGGGTTTGTGTTATTCGACCACATGGAAGATTTTACGCAAAGATCTTGGTGTAAAACCGTATAAAATACAGCTCGTGCAAGAACTGAAGCCGAACGATCTGCCACAAAGTCGAATTTTCAGTGAATGGGCCCTAGAAAAGTTGGCAGAAAATCCGCTTTTGAGGGAAAACTTCGGAGAACAATTCATCTCAAGAAATGGACCCGTAAGTTGGCCACCAAGATCATGCGATTTAACGCCTTTAGACTATTTTTTGTGGGGCTACGTCAAGTCTAAAGTCTACAGAAATAAGCCAGCAACTATTCCAGCTTTGGAAGACAACATTTCCGAAGAAATTCAGGCTATTCCGGCCGAAATGCTCGAAAAAGCTGCCCAAAATTGGACTTTCCGAATGGACCACCTAAGACGCAGCCGCGGTCAACATTTAAATGAAATTATCTTCAAAAAGTAAATGTCATGAACCAATCTAACGTTTCAAATAAAGAACCGATGAGATTTTGCAAATTTTATGCGTTTTTTTTTTTAAAAAAAGTTATCAAGCTCTTAAAAAATCACCCGATAGCTCAAGTGACAAGATACTTCCAAACTGAAAGCTCAAAGATTTTTTGATGTTAAAAATTTTATCAATTATAATTGTTCATAGAAAGCAAAACAAAAGCATTACTAAAACGTTTTTTCACGCAAAAAGAAGAGTTCTTCAGTAAAGAAAGAAGAAGAAAGAATCACAACACAATTACACATGCATTAGAAGACATGTTTAAGCATCTGGTATAGTTCGATAATATAATTTAAAATACAGCTAATCCATACGCATAAATATATGTTAGTATACGCATTTGTCATCACACCCAATTTGACCCAGGATGACAAAAAAAAATCGCTTATTTTGATACCTATCTACATATATTATCGCTTTCAAAATTCCTGAGCCCAAACAAGCATGCCAACGCTTCATACATATTTCCATACACCAGCCTCAGCGGATTTTCTCGATTTAAGTTCATTTTTCTATCCTCTTTCACTAGAGAAGAGTTTCACCGCCATATTCAAAAACTCACATCTCCTTACCATTTTGAGGTGTCAGCTTCGCTGTCAAAAATTTCTTTTCTCGACGCCTGGTTTGCAATAGATTCAAGCCTTTCGGTAAGGGTATAGTATTGAAATTATTCATACCCAAAACATTAACCAAAAGGTATTCAGACAACCGATAAGTGATGTTAAGATCCTCTACTAACTTTCAAAGGCCAATATGATGATCTCCCATCACCTTTCTCTTTAACTTCTTTAATGTTACTCACTCACATGATTTCAATTACTTACTTCACGACTTTCAATGAATGTTTTGTAGCTCTCAAATTCTTGTATTCGTAGTAAAATGAGCTCCTCAAAACACTTCTGCAATATATTCGAAGATGCTTTCGACGTGAATACTTCAAAAACTGCAGACAAGCCCACCAAATAATCGCCAGAAAATCCTTTCACGTCAAACAAGTGCCAATCATACACTAAATGATATGTGGAGATCAAATTTCACACCAAGATAAAATAGCATAGGTTGTACCAATATAGAAAAAATATATTTTCGTTTCGGTTTGCGCACACAGTTTAAATGGAGCACTCTTACTCAAATTGGATCAGGTTTTAACCCATATACATATACTCTATATTCCCAAAAAATAAGGTGACATTGTATTAATTTTGAAAATTCTTTATTTATTCTTCCAAATCAATTCCATCCCCTTCAAAGTAATCCCCTCCCGATGCAATGCACTTATGCCAACGGATTTTCCAATCTTCGAAACACTGGTTGTAGTCACTTTCTGGGATGGCCTTCAGTTTCGTCTTCGCTGCGGCTTGAATCTCCTCTATCGTATAAAACCGGTGTCCCCGGAGCGGTCTTTTGAGCTTGGTGAAAAGCCAGAAGTCGCACGGCGCCAGATCAGGTGAACACGATGGTTGCAGAACGATATGGGTTGAGTTTTTGGCGAAATGATAACGAATGGGATGGTGCATTATCGTGGTGTAAAAACCAAGAATTGTCTTTCCACAATTTCAGCCTTTTTAGGCGGATAGCGTTACGCAAATGACGCAAAAGGTTCAAATAATATTCCTTGTTGACTGTTTGACCGGTTGGAAGGAATTCATAATGCACAACACCACGGTAATCAAAGAAAACAGTCAACATGACCTTGATTTTTGAGCGACTTTGGCGCGATTTTTTTGGTCTCGGCTCTCTTTTGGCACGATATTCGCTCGATTGATCAGTTGTTTCGGGGTCGTAAGCATAGATCCAAGTCTCATCGCCAGTTATAATGCGTTTCATGACACCAGGGTAGCCGGAAATCATCATTTCACACACTTCAACGCGACGCCTTTTTTCCAAAAAATTCAATGTTTTCGGTACCAGTCGAGATTTGACGCGCTTGAGGCCCAAAACATCCTTCAAAATGGTATTGGCTGAGCCTTTCGATATGCCAACTTCATCAGCAAGGGCTCTAATAGTTAATCGACAGTTTTTCAACACCAAATCTTTGATTTGTTGAACGTGAGCTTTGTCGGTTGAGGTTGATGGTCGCCATGGACGCTCTCCGTCTTCGAGACGTTCACGGCCGGCTTGGAACTCACTATACCACTTAGAAACATTTTTTTTAGACATAGCCTCATCACCAAATGCTTTCTGCACCATTCTACCGTATCCGCAGCAGAAAATTGTTTCCGTAAAAACGACAAACGACACGTATCTCAAACACTAATGAATATTTTGATATAAAATTTGACATAAATGTGACTGACAGTACTACCAACCTAAAAAAAAAATAAATCTCCAAATCCTTCGACGCGCGCAGTTTAAATTCAAATGTCACCTTATTTTTTGGGCACAGAGTATTATATGAACATAACATATGATACATAGTGGTTAGTGAACCTAAACTCCAACTGAAATTTTAAATTTATTCTAATAATAAAGGAAAGCCTAGATAACTTAAGCAAAGTCTTATAGAACAGTTTAGCCGAATTTTTAACATTAACTCATTTTGAGTTGTTATATTTGTAAAATTTAACTCATCGTTAGTAGCAAAATAATGCGTGTGTGCTGTAGAGCTTCCTCTTTAATTTAATTAAGTCTACTGAATCATCCATGCCTTGGAGAATTTACTTTTTTCAGAAAAATAAATATATGGATTAGCTTTGTATTTATTTACCACAAAGTATTTGCGTACTAACTATAATAGCGGAATCATCTATTTTGGCTTCACTTTACACGTTTTTTTTTTGGGTGATTTGAGCATATACGCCACGTTCGTACACACAGATTCGATTTCTAGAAATGATGATCAAGGGGTGTAGAGGTCGAGCCATCATTATTTACTAATAAGACAAAAATAACAGTACGTGACAGAAAATTGGTAAAATCCATAATTAGGACACTTCAAATACCTAACAGACCCATTAGCAAATGTTTCCTTCAGATTTGTTGAGGAGTGCAATTTTTTAACAGTGCATTTAAATGAATGAGATAGTAGATTTTATACTATATACCATATATTTATTATATACTATATCCCATATATTTCATTAACATATTCTTAAACAAATAAACTCTATGTGGTTCTCTACTAAATACAATTTACGAGAATTACTTGCCGATCGTCCAAATCTGATCTGATCAATTTCGCAGTTGCTTAATGCCACGTTACAATAATTAACAACACAATTTAATTTTACCTGAGACACCCTATTTTGTTTCGCTTCAAGTGCAACCAGTATGATACCCTAAAAGTATGCAACATCAAACTAAACGAATACAGTGATGGCGGGAAGGTGATCTCTTCGTTCATCAGATGATCAATCGCAAACAAATGAATGAGTGAAGAGAGAGTTTCACGCGTTATCTAAGTTCGCAGAGGACTACATAAAAATGATTGAAAACGCCAAAATATTTGCCTTCGCCTTTATTTTCTCTCCTTATACCAATATGTAAATATTACAAAAATAAAGGGATATTCAGCTTCAGATACACATACATATATGTAGCATATGAATATATGTATATTTTCCATTGGAAAAAACATTCTTGATCTTCTAAAGCTTACGGTGACGCAGCCAATCGGTAATCACACGCAACTGTGTCTTTATCGACTCGTGTGTGTGGAAATGATGACGGAATAGATGAGGATCGCAACCAGTGCTATAATCGAAGGCTAGATGTGACAACCAACCGTAGATTTGATTTTCGGTAAGCGGCACTAAACGATTCTCTCGAAAAGCTGTTTTCTGTCGATTAGCAATATTACTGGCGTATATTTCGTAAGCTATTGCGTATTTTTCGTCAAGCTTCAAATGATCGTGGCGCGCATAGAATTTTTCCGTGAGCGCTTTCTCGCGAAAATTCGGTCGAAATTTTGATTTAACTTGCGGTTTGCAACAAGTCATCGCACAAATATTTTTATGCTCTTTAAGCTTTATATTAAGTTTAATTCTCTTAACTGCTTTTTGTTGAAATATGTATGTATTTGTTGAGATATGTATGTAAATATTTTTTCAATATTATTTTATGAGTTGTTTGAAGCAAAACTGAAAGTAATGTAAAATTCGTGATTTTCTTCAAGCTTTCTGTTCAGAAATCAAGGGTAAAAGTTTCTTGCAACTTATTGTACGTATCATTTGTGCACTCTCCAACTGCATTAGACTGGACTAGGTATTATTCTTTATTGTACTAATTTCAAATTTATTTACTTTAACCGGTTACCGTATATCAAGATCTTGGAAACTCGATGACATAATTTTAGCAAAAAATATCGATGACCTTTAAGGAATGCTCGGCTGGTGGGAAATAGAAAGAAAAGTGATCAAATGAGAATTTTGTAAATTATGTTGTAAAGCTCTAAAGCTCTTACTAACTCCATACCTTTTTTGAATCCAAACTAAAAGCTTTCTCTCTCACTCTCACTCTTACTGTCACTATGGCTGCACCTAAGCTGGAATATGCTTCAAAAATAAAGGAACTTCCATACAAGAATTTAATTTTTATCGGTTAGTTTGAATGATAGCTATAAGCTATAATGGTCCGATCTCAATCAGATATTATTAAGCCAAATTTCGTGAAGATATCTCGCCGAAAGGAACTTTTACATACAAGCACTTATCAAATCCGATCACAGATTCTTGGGGAGAAAAAAGAGGGTGCGAAATATCAGATCGATATCGCAAAAACTGAGGGACTAATGCGAATATATGTATGTGAACGGACCGACAATCGGACATGGCTGAATCGACTCAGCTCGCTATGCTGATCCTTTATATATACAAGGTGCGTTCCAAAGTAAACAGGACTTAAAAAAAAAAACAGAAGAAATGGTTTTTTCGGCAAACTCAATTTATTTTATTCAAAATAGTCTCCTTCTGTTGCCGAACGAGTGGTTTAGCTCGTTAGCCGGTGTGGTTGCCAGTATGCCGGTGTAAGCCTTTTGAATGGCCTCTACGTCTACGAGCACGTCGAACATTCGGTCAAAATGTGATAAATCGATGTTTTGGAGATGTTCGATTCCATTTCTATGAATTTCAATGATGATTTCGCCTGATTTTTGATGAATTCTGGTGATCACGGACTTTGTTTGGCCTACATGTTGATCGTCATTTATGTCCTCACGACCACTTTGAAAACATTGAAACCATCGAGCACTATGCTACGGGATATGCAATCACCGCCATAAACTTGTTTCATCAATTGAAGCATTTCGGTAAAAGTTTTACCAATTTTAAAACAAAATTTAATGTTGGCTCTTTGTTCGAAGCTCATTTTCGCATCGATAACACAAACTACTGTCACTTAAAACGCAGTAACTTCACTTCCAATCGATGAAATGTCATGAAATCACTCACTGGGCAATCGATAAAGATAGCAGATTCCAACGCATTAGTCGATATATAGATTGTGACAGCAGGGGGCGCTAGATTCAAAAAGTCCTGTTTTCTTTGGAACGCACCTTATATATGATACAAAAATAAAAACATAATCTTACCGTGCGATTCTGTACTGTGATACAGTCACAAGTGATATAGTCTATAAATTTGAGATTTTAAGTTAAAGACAATTTTTGTGACTTGAGACGATTTTGCTTTCTGTAAGTGACAGTCACAAAATCTACTACATTTTTTTCAATACCCTTCCAATTGGAGAACCCTAAAGTGTACTTTAGTCTATTGCTTTTTAGGTATTTACAAATATCCTCGATATATGAACATTACAAAATCACCTTAATCTCACCCCACAATCCAAATATATAATTTTTTCGAACATGAATTTTTGAATTTTCGTGAAAGTAGTAAACAATTATTTATCTTTCGTTAACTGAAAAAATATTTATTTATCAATAAACATATTTATTTTTTTTAAGTAGATCTACAAACGTAAAATAGAGAACATATTATTTTCTTTAGGAAAGGAAATAGGATTAGTATATAGTGAAAGTTTAAGATGACTTGTTGCGGGGAAGTTGATACTAGTAAGGGATTCAAACCGAGTTACAATGTGAAGGCTTTAACAGAGAAGTTCTATGCACGTCATGACACGCTCAATGAAGATCCAAAAATTGTGCTAAGTTACAAACATTACTGTGAGGAAATAGAAAAGCGGCAGAAGTACACGGCGCGCACCTTTTATCTCACGCCGCGGACAGAAAATCAAGTATACGGTTGGTTACACCATTTGGCATTCAAATACGATCCTGGCTACGAACAGATGCTTTTTCATCGTGCGCGACAATCGGATCCAGATATTAAAATACAAAATGCAATAAATTTAGCAGTTTTGCGTGGCCTGAGGCGTTAGTGATATATATATATTATATAGCTACATATATATAAATATATATCAAGTG
Organism: Bactrocera tryoni; assembly: GCF_016617805.1. Classification (NCBI taxonomy): domain Eukaryota; kingdom Metazoa; phylum Arthropoda; class Insecta; order Diptera; family Tephritidae; genus Bactrocera; species Bactrocera tryoni. Next base: position 50,691,734 of record NC_052502.1, on the reverse strand, counting down.
TGTATGTATGTATAACTACATTTATAGAAGTGTGAAATACAATTTTATGTATACGTTTGATGTGTAAAGAATGGAAATCCGTTACGGATTGATACCAATTGGATTCAAAATTATGGATATAATAGACAGTAGTAATTAGACGTAATTAAACCGAAATCATGAATTAAGAATAATTTGTTTTTATTCCTTAATTAACCACAGGTTCCGTGTGCTTAGTGAAACCCGATTTCAGAATAATCAGAACAGAGTCTCTCTTCAACCTTTATACTTAAGTTGAATTTATCATTTGATTGAATTTGTAGTAAGAAACTCCTACTTTCAAATTCCTATAGATAGGTTTCTACTTAAAAATAATTATATTATTGCCCATTTGGGAAGCCCGAATAACATAATTTTTTTTATATAGTCGGGCAATTATCTCTCAGCAAAACTATTAGCTGACGAAAAATGTTTATGAATGGACGAAACTATTATTTGATATTTAAATAAAATGATTATGTCTTAAGAAGAATTTAAAAAAATCAGGCAATACTTGGGCGGTCGAACAATTTTTAAAAAGTTGTGGATTTATTTCACAACATAGTCTCCTTTAAACGCGGTACATTTGGCCCAACGATACTGAAAGTCCATAAACAATCTGAAATATAAATATGTTCGAAAGGTCTCTAAAGGAAGGGGCCACACTTGGAGAGACAGCGGCAGCCCTAAGTCTAATGCGACCAATTTGACAGTGCCGATGGCGAAGCTATGAGCACGGAAATGACGAAAAAGCACTTTTCGGCCTAAGATTGAACCAAAAGTTCGGAAAAGTATAGTCCTGTGATCCATAAGCTGTTCTCCGACTAATTGATGAAGATCACCTATTCCGAATACCAGGATTGAATTACTTTTCCAAAAGAAAAATCAGTTTTCGTCTTCTTTGGAAGAGGCTCGCCGTGGGATGACCAAAGTTTGGACTATTCCTTGACCCTCTGTGTTAACCTGTGGATACCAAATAATGCAGAAACTCCTTTGGAATGGGTTTAAAAAGTATTAGACATTGATGTGAAATCGTCTCATGGTTGCGCTTGTTTTCTGAAGTAAGCAAACATGGTACCACATCTCTCTCATGTCTAATATTTGATGCCGAATATGACCCACGTGATCTTTTGAGTATTCTTCTCTCTTCGATATATTACGCAACTGCAGTCGGAGATCTATAAATGCGACAAACTGTTGCCACATTATCTTCCGTGATATTCGTTTTCGGGACACCTGTGTTTCATCACAACAACGCCAGTCACACTTATCAACAGTGACTTACCAGAAGCTTCGGTAGCTTGATTGGGCGCATCTTATACATCTATTTTCTTGCCATCATACGATTACTTTTTGGTCCTGTTTATGGCGAATAATATTTTGGAGAAAAAATAGATTGCGAGAATCGATGGTCATGATTGTTTGTTAATAGAGACGGGTGTTTCTATTAGAGTGGATTCATGAAAAGCCCTTCAAATAGTAATAAGTTATCAAACTTTATGGAGCAAATTTGAACTAAATCGAAACATTCTCGAAATATTTAAAATAAAAACATCAATTTGTGGGATTATAGGTGAGATGTTTAATGTGAAGGTGAGTTGTAGTTCAAGATTTGACAACACTAGTGTTGCAATCTGGCAACTCACACTGTTATCGTAAAGTTTGACATTTTGGATCGCGTGCGTACTCAGAACGTTTTGAGTATTTGTGTTTTTTACAGTAGCTTTAAATACTCTTTTCGACCAAAAAATGGAATTATATCGCGAACATTTTCGTGCCATTATATTTTAAAACTAATATTAACGATTTAATACGATAGTGATGTCGTAACAAAAGGTAAATCATGGATTTACGCATATGAGTGCGAAAGTAAACAGCTATCGACGTAGAACAGTAAATGGTACACAACCATTTCTTTGCCATTTGTCATTCAAGAAATCAACCGCCGAAGTCGGATCACTCCTCCCCACTACAATGTTAGCTCTCACAAATCGACTGACACAACTGCATTTTTGGGCACTCAAAACATCGATTCGATAAGGCATGTTCCGTATAGTCCTAACTTGGCACTAAATGAATTCTTTTTAATCATATATGAATAAAAAAAACTAAGAAATCAACGTTTTGAAGAAGAGGTGGTTGAGTCTAAATAGGGTATATTAAGTTTGCTACAAAGTTTGTGACACCCAAAAGAAAACGTTGAATATCCTATAAAGTATATATGTCGGGAAATAACGACGTGATGCTAAAATGAAATATTGTACTCAAATTTGGTCAAAATGGGATCTGTTCTTTTTTAGTTATACAGATAATTTTATGCCATTGTTAGTATGCATGAACAAAATGTCGGCCAAATGGCTACCAGGGCTCCGTTTGCATACATCCAAAAAATTGCGATGACCCACTGCCGAATTTCGGCCGGATAGGGACAATTTCGTATATTGCGAAACCATTTAACCAGAAATGAGTTTCATCTAGGACGACAATATTTTGCACGAACATCTCTTACACTAGCCACCGAAGAAGGTGAATTTTAATAGGAAGTTTGTTGAAAAAATATCGTGAATATTGTATTTCTTTATTGTTTATTTATTGATGAATATCTATTTTTCCCTACAAAGTAATCACCCCCAAATATTATGCATCTCTTCCATCGTTTTTTGCAATTCTCAACGCACTATAGAAAGTAATATTTTATGATTTTGTTTAGCTCCTCCTTCAATGCAGTTTTTGTCTCCTCACTGGTAACGTAGCGTCCGCCAGGTCAAGGAAATACGCTGGCTGTGGTATCATTAATGTGTTGTTTTTGGCCAAATAATCGCGCATAAGCAGTGATACGTGAGCTGTGGCGATTTGAATTATTCTACAACTCCGGATGTTTCAGGCGAATTACCTAGCGCAAATTGCGCATAAGCTCCAGGTAATATTCTTTATTGACCGTATGATCTTTTGGCAAGAACTCATGATCCACGACGCCTCTGTAACCGAAGAAAATTGTTAGAAAAACCTTTATATTCGACTTAGCGTGACGGGCTGTTTTCGGTCATGGCTCAAACGGTAGCTAACATTGGGAGGATTGAGTTGTGGTTTCCACGTCATAACTACCATACAAACCCTTAATTCGTCACCCTCTGGAGTAGACTGAGTCCAGAATCACCCGAGATATGTCAAAGCGACGCGGTTTTTTGTCGAAAAAAAAAAACATTAACGTGTACAAGGAAAGCAGCTGTCAAAAACTAACTTAACATTCAAAATGGCCGACCTTGTCAGCATAAGTAAGGGCTATGAGTAATCAAAAATCAAATGCCCATAGCCCGCGAAAATTTAAAATTCACGAAATTTTTTGTATAAACCTCGTAACCTTGGATAATAACCAAGGTAAGATGAAATAGTGAAGCTTACTAAACACACTGAAAACATTTTACACAAATCCAGAGACAAGCTCGTCCGCCATGATTGGTAAACGCTGTATAAATTACCAGCGTGACGAGCTGAGTTGAGTTAGTCCGTTTTTTTTACGATATCGATCTAAAATTTGCACATGTCGTTTTTCCTCAAAAGGCTGCTCGTGCCATACTAACTTAACGATCAAAAGGCAGTTGATGTTTGGAAAACTCTTTATTTGTTATGGATATTCGTATTTTTTCTTTTTTTTTCTGTATTATACACTTTTACTTAGAATCTTTCTTATTACTAAAATGACATCCATTGTTGACTATTATCTACCAGTTATCGGTGCAGGCACTTCTTATATTCACTAGACACGCTGTGGCTATAATGAAATGTTATATCAAACAACATAGTTCTATAAATTCATCTGTTAATGAATACTGGCCCAATATCGTGATTTTTTACCTCTTTTTATAGCCAAAAATCTCCTCCAATATACACCAGGTATATACATATGTACATACGATTGTACCCTTTTGAGCGAGATTGCGCTATATTAAACACATAAATATGAGAAATATTATTAAATGAAATGCCACTTGCAAGCCGAGTTGTACAAAGGATTGAAGGTCTGTTAAATTTTCATTACGCGCTGCAGTAAAAATACATTTATTTCACCCATAAACTCGCGCAACTTTGTAGTAGCCATCGATGGCTATGACTTTACACACACTTAAATTTTTTCTGAAATAATTCAATTTGTACAACCATAAGAGCAATGAATTATTGCCACTGTAGTGCATATTCGTCAATTTCATAATAAAACAACGGATTAATATTGGAAATTACTGAATATGCGAATACAAACTATACAAATATAAATACGCGTATTTTTAGAGTGTATACCCTGTAGGAAACGGAACCTTTAACTGTGGCGTATCAAATATTTAGCAAACACGTAGCTGATTCCTACTGGGTGTCTTCTAAATTACCTTCACAAACCTATATGTGCGCAAACTGTTTAAGCGAATGACTCAGACAAACAGTTATGTGCATACAAATGCACATATTAATAGCACAAAACAGTTTTTTCTCTCAATAATACTGTTTTGCTGCACTTTGATCCATTTTGCTGGCAGCATTCACCGCAATATCCGACATGGAACAATCAGGTAAATTTCATTATAACACAAAAATCGCTTTTCGTTACTGCTTTATTGGTTATTAATCCAACAATCAATGCTGTCTGTTGTTTTTGTTGTAACTGTTACTGTTTGTTGTTAGTGCAAGTGCCACTGACAGACGTGTTGCATTGAAATCGCTGAAATCTCGCTGCATTTGCATTGCGAGTCTTTTTCCTAGAATATTTCCCAGCAATTGTTGACTCGTATTTTGCATTGGTATTGGTGTGTATTTATATGTATGTATTGTAGGTGCATGTGTCTGCGTGCTTTTAAATTAATTTGCATGAGTTGGTATTTTGGACTGCTGCGAATTCTGCTCACTGCTCAGTTTTTATTTTATTTTTTACATTTTTCATTCGAAAACAGAAAACAGCTCAACTCGAAATTATAATGCCCTTCATCGGTGCAATTCATATGTCATTAAAGCTATATCATCTTTATTCAATGTTGAGCGGTCTCTTTGTGTGGCAGATATATGCTATATGGGTACGGTCTGAACAATTTTTTCGGAAATTATAGCGTTGTCATGGAAGATCACTTTTGCTAAATTTCTTGAAGATATCTTGTGAAATATAAAAGCTCTTCATAGAATAACTTGATTTTGATCGACCAATTGGTAAGGCAGCTATACCATCTAGAAGCCCGATATCGACCAGGTTTTGACAATTGGGTAGCTTCTCAGGAAGATAAAAACACATAAAAACAAAATTTCAGATCGATATCTTAAAAACTGAATGATTAGTTTGTGTGTATAGAGACGAACAGATGGACATGATTACATCGACTCAGCACGCCTCGCTGATCATTTATATTATCGATATCGATACATACATAAACTTTATAGGATATCAAACGTTTCCTTTTAGGTATTACAAACATCGTGGCAAACTTAGTACACCCTGTTCAGAGTATAAAAAGATGGCGGTGGCAACATCAAAACGGTAACCTTCATAAGAACAAATAAATATTGCTTTTGAGTGCCTTGATGGAATTGTTTCAGTGTTGCCATTACAAGTTATATAGTTCAATTATTAAATATTTTTATCCATTAATTTATTTAATGTATTAATAATGAATTGATAATTATTTATTACACTCACATGCATTTATCTACCTCGTAACCGCGAAATTGAAATACAAGACTCCTGCCGTCACTTTGGGGTCATTTACTGTAACAGTTGGCAACCTGTAAAAAAATTAATTAATTTTTATTTAATGGAAAATCAATTTTTTATGGCTAGAGACTAATTTCTGTCAATTCGTATCTCGTATTAATATTAAAAAAGAAAAAACGTTAACTTCGGCTGCACCGAAGCTAAGATACCCTTCACAGGTGTATTTCTTTTAGTAACTATGTGGCCAGTTTGTAGGGAAGCTATATGCTAAAATAATCCGATCTGAACAATTTTTTCGGAGATAATGTTATTACCTTAAGCAGTAATCAATGACAAATTTCGTGAAGATACCACGTCAAATGCGAAAGTTTTCCATACAAGCCCGTGATTCCGATCGTTCAGTTTGTATGGCAGCTTTATGCTATAGTAAGCCGATCTGAACAATTTCTTCGAAGATTACATAATTATCTTAGAAAATAACCTTTGCCAACTTTTGTGAAGATACATTGTCAACTTGATTCCGATCTTTCCGTTTGTATGGCAACTATATGTTATAGTGGTCCGAAATCGGCCGTTCCGACAAATGAGCAGCTTCTTGAAGAGAAAATGACGTTTACAAAATTTCAAAACGATATCTTAAAAACTGAGGGACTAGTTCGTATATATACGGACGTACGGACGGACGGACGGACGGACAGACGGACGGACAGACAGACGGACATGGCTAAATCGACTCAGCTCAACATACTGATCATTTATATATATACTTTATAGGGTGTTACAAACTTCGTGACAAACTTAACCTCTTCAATAAGGTATGCAATCGATTCAAAAACCCTCTTAACTGTCTTGTGCTAAATATGTAAAATAGGTGTATAAGTTTGTCCTACCCCATATTTCCAATACATATGTATATATACGATCCTCAGATCGAATATTGAAATTTATACCAGCCAGGGGTATTCCGTATAATCGAAAATCCGGATAATCGATTTCAAAGCAAATCATACAATATTTAAATTATAATAACGATGTATTATGTAATAAGTTTTACAAGCGTAGTTTAGATAATATGTACGATATATAAAAGCTATAACGATCAATAATGTAATACATAATGCCTATGTAATTTAAAATTTTGGTTGGAAATACTTTGTTATTGGCCTTTGACGTAAAGAATCACATCGTTTCATTGCGGCCAAGTCCCTGATGCCTTTCAGTTGTAACAACTGTATGGGATCCGATACATCCTGTCTTTCAAACCACTTAAAAGCAATATCAAGAGCTTCAAAAGCTTCTGCGTGAGATAATAATAATAAAGTTTCAGTCTCTTCTTCATCTTCTCTCTCATTATTTATTATCGGACGCGCAAATAAACTTGTCGGAACATGTATCATTGCGCCGTCAAAACATTTTTAAATTGACAATTAGAGCCGAGACGAATAAGTCCGGATAATCGGATATTCGGATAATCGATATTCGGATAATCGGGATATCTATAAATAATAATCTATAAAATTATTTTAAAATTTTTTAATTATTTAAGACACTTTAAACACGCTTTTCTCGAAACTGCCTTTTTCAAAATAATACCCACTATTTTTCAGATTTTACTGACCGATTTAACTGAAATTTTAAGAGATTCTTCTCAATGTCTGGAACTAACCATATTCCCAAATTACAATTTTAACTATTTTTAAAACACCCCACTTCATCAGCTGCTAGTTTTCAAAAATTGTTAATAAATTACTATTAAAACATGTATGGTAAAAAAAGAAAGGATGGACTAATTTCAGGTGTAACCGAACATTTCATTATCTTGTGTCTTGCAAAGATCAAAGTCAGAGAAGAACCTGATGGTTACAAGTTACATGGGGTCTAGGGCAAGTTTTACCAGAATTTATCCAGTTTAGGGATAAACATACACATTTATTAGAAAAACACGCTCCCTTAATTTTATTAAAATAACTCTCATTCGAAAATCTTTCAATTAGGTATAGGGGGACTAAAGAAATTATTGATCCTATTCAACCCATTTTTGACATACACGCATACTATTACAACATTTTTTTTTCATTTTTCTATAATATATCTCACAGATTTACCGACATCTTCGATAAAAAGTTCGCAATTGGAACTTTGATCCACATATGCGGTTTCTTTGGACGTAAATAGTTTTGGTTCGAATTGGAAAATTTTGGGTAATAATGTGGTCTAATTCAAACATACTACTCGAAAAAAGTTTTATCCCAATACATTCATTGCTGATTGAATTGCAATCTGGAAAGTGAAAGAAATAGATGGATTTTAAAATTTGGTTGTATGAGAAGTAGGAGTGGTTGAAGTCCGGTTTCGTTTATTTTACCACTGGAAAATAGGAATATCAGGTCAACATGATACACCTTTGAGCAAGTTCTGATATTTTTATGTCTTTTCATCGAAATGTGGAAAGTCACGCCTACCATCCATTTTTTACCCCGGCTCCTATAAAGTCCTTTTGTTTCATCCCAGGTGTAGTATGGAATTTAATACCCCCGTCATATTTATTTATTAATTTATCGCGTTTTAGTGGATTTAAACTGAACCGTTATAGTGGGAGTGAACGGGTATATCACAGATTTCATCCATTTTTACAGTGTTGGTTGGGGTAATTAAGTGATTTGTTCTGAGCGATTCTGGATATTGTACCTTAAGTTGTTTAGGAGATATGTATTTAAAACCTCTTAGAGGGACAGCCCACAGCCATTTTTTTACTTTTTAGCCTACATTTAGTTATAGAACTTGTAGATTTTCGTTTAAAGGCGTTTTTTCACCCATCTACGAACTTATCCTCACATGTATGCCAAGGATTAAGCGTACCAAGTTTCATTGATATCTTAATTTTTTATCAAGTTACAGCTAGCTCAGACGGACGGACGGACAGACGCACAAACAGACAGTCACTCGGATGTCAACTCATCTCGATCTCCCGATCATTTATATACACACAGTCAAACAACCGTTGGAAGACCAAACTATTATACTCTTTAAGTAGCAACATGTGGCAAGATAATACAAAAAGTAAAAAATCACCTTTCTCATATTAGAGGATTGATCAGTCAAGTCATGCTGTCTCGAATTACCCGCAAATTATGACCAAGAGTAAAGGTAAGTGTACCAATATGTTCATAATGGTCTACTTTCAATAAGCAGGTCAATCAGATGTCTTATCTTTATATACTATATTCAATTTCATTCTTCTAGCTTTAACATATTTGTAGGCAATGTGGAACAAAAACGTTTAGTTTTTTCCACACAGGTGTATAGGTTAGCTGTTTTTTAATGGGTTAAATAAATGCCTTACATAATCTCCCTGAATTTCAGCCTGTGTTAAACATAAACAATTTCAGTCACGGTTGATACAAACAATGATGATAAAGCAGTTCAAAAGATGATCACACACCATTTGTGGGCAAATATGATTGAATGAATTCACATTATAACTTTATTACAAACACCGAGTGGACAATAAGCCATTCAAGCCAAAGTGAAGCGGCAAAAGCATTAATCAACTTGAATACAACAGAGCGCCAGCATGGATGTACGGGTATGATACCTGTATTAAATGATATTGCCAGCATACAAATTGCAAAATTAAAGTATCATCATCGCTAATCATATTGTCATTATCACAATAGCCATCCGTTGCTTTTGTAATTACTGGCGCACTCAGTGCTGCCAACCACGCTAAAAGGCGTATATTTCACTTCTGGTCATTTTGTAATTTACAATTGAAATGTTTGACTGGTCATTGATTATTTCACACTTACAAAATAGTTTGCCAAGCAGTGTGTGCCTAGAGGTGCGGTCGTTAAAATTTTACAATATTTGTCTGTATATTTTAAAGCAGCTAAGAGCTGGTAATCTTTTCAAAAAGATTTCCTTACACAAGTGTGAACATTTCCTGGTTCCGCTAGGTCATGCGTATTTTAAGTAAATGAACATTATCTACTTTAAAGAGTTATTGCTTACCTAGTGTGTTTACATGTCTGAGTACTTAACAGGTACTTTAATACAAATTATTATATAATCTGAGTTTTTAACATTCTTAGACATATACAAAAAAACATTATTGAGCTCGGTTTCATATTCTCTTAAAAAAATATGTTTCGGGGAATAGTTTTTCATTACTTAATACCAAAATGAAGGTCACACAGATAAGATGAGGTTTTGAAAAATTGGAGCTATCTAAGCAAAACTTTGTGAAAATATTAATGTATTTAAGTGGAAGTCGTAATTTAATATTGAATATAAAAATCGGACTATGGACGTGGCTCATCCACTTTTATCATGAAAATTTCAACCGAACACTCTTTTAAATTCCACCCATTTTAAAACGATATTAGAGGGTTTGACTAAGTTTATACCATTGAAGCATTGTAAATATATTTTTGGCACACGGTTATTTATTTTATTTTTTAAGAATAAAAACTTTTGAAGAAAATGTGCTTTCCACCCGAACTGAGACTAAATGACTTATGAATTTAAATTTTAGATAAAATAAATAAACATATTTAAAGTTAATTTATATTATCTTGAACTAAACTCTTACAAAATAATCTTTTCTTATTAAATAATATCAGGTGAGAACTCCGCAAAAGAAGATATTTGTAACAAATGTACATTTGTTGTACTTGGCGACTCTATTTGGAGGTTCTGAAAACTTTATTATTTTAACTTTTTTTAAAAAATTTCTCGTCAACATTGTTTATTATATCTATTTTTGTTTTTTTTTTTTTTTTTTTTATTATAATACTCTCGTATCATGTTGCTACAGAGTATGTATATTAGCCTATCGGTTGTACGTAACACCTAAAACTAAGCGATATAGATATAGGGTTATTTATAGGTTGTCAAAAAAGCAGTACCCGCCGGGGGAAGTAGAGGAAGAGGAAGACCTCCACTCCGTTGGAAGGACCAAGTGGAGAAGGACCTGGCTTCGCTTGGAATATCCAATTGGCGCCACGTAGCGAAAAGAAGAAACGACTGGCGCGCTGTTGTTAACTCGGCTATAATCGCTTAAGCGGTTTCTACGACAATTAAGAAGAAGATCTATACTATACTGAAATGAAAGGATAACCCTTCTATTATGAACTGAATGTCCCTTCCTTGTTTGTTTTTTTTTTTATAATTTTTTTTGATTTCCTTTTACACCCGTGTTAAAGTATGATTTTTTAGGGCGCCCTGTTGTAATATAATAATATACGTAGATTATACTTTATATTTCGCGATTTGGCAAGCTTAGTGTTGCAATCTGACAAGTCACGACTATATCATAAAATTTGATATTTTTAGTGACCTGAAATATTCATCTCGCCCAAGAAATGGAAATTTTCCCGCAATTATTTCTTATAACTTCCGGCTCAGCAACAGTGTATCGATGATGTTTATTGGTGACATGGTGAATTCGATAAATTCTTAGATCACTCCAAGACGAACTTTGTGAAGGTAAATCAGTGTACGCAAAATGTTATTACAAGAATGTCAAGTGGCATATCCCAAGAGTTAGACAACCATAAAAATGAGTGGGACTAACAAACATTAAATATTGCATGAACATTTGACTGTAAAATAATTGTTAACGTTGGATTCCAAACAAATTTTTCAATCGCTCGAAAACGGCTTGTATCTTTTGGTCGAAAGAAATATAAAACAAGTAAGGAAGGCTAAGTTCGGGTGTCACCCAACATTTTATACTCTCGAATGATAAAGTGATAATCGAGATTTCATTATACGTCATTTACATATTTTTCAAATACCGTATTTTTGTAAAGTTTTATTCCGCTATCATCATTGGTTCCTAATGTATATACTCGTATTATACAGAAAAGGCATCCGATGGAATTCAAAATAGCGTTATATTGGAAGAAGGCGTGCTTGTGAACCGATTTCACCCATATTTCGTACATGTCATCAGGGTGTTAAGAAAATATTACATACCAAGTTTCATTGAAATCGGTAGAATTGTTCCTGAGATATGGTTTTTGATCCATAACTGGGCGACGCCACGCCCATTTTCAATTAAAAAAAAAAGCATGGGTGCAGCTTCCTTCTGCCATTTCTTCCGTAAAATTTAGTGTTTCTGACGTTTTTTGTTAGTCGGTTAACGCACTTTTAGTGATTTTCAACATAACCTTTTTATGGGAGGTGGGCGAGGTTATTATCCGATTTCTTCCATTTTTGAACTGTATATGGAAATGCCTGAAGGAAACGACTCCATAGAATTTGGTTGACATAGCTGTAGTAGTTTCCGAGATATGTACAAAAAACTTAGTAGGGGGCGGGGCCACCCTCACTTTTCCAAAAAAAGTACGTCCAAATATGTCCCTTCATAATGCGATCCTTTGTGCCAAATTTCACTTTAATATCTTTCTTTATGGCTTAGTTATGACACTTTATAGGTTTTCGGTTTCCGCCATTTTGTGGGCGTGGCAGCGGGCCGATTTTGACGGACGGACAGACGGACGGACAGACGGACGGACGGACGGACAGACGGACGGACGGACGGACAGACGGACAGACAGACATCCGGATTTCGACTCTACTCGTCACCCTGATCACTTTGGTATACATAAGCCTATATCTGACTCTTTTAGTTTTAGGACTTACAAACAACCGTTATGTGAACAAAACTATAATACTCTCCTTAGCAACATTGTTGCGAGAGTATAAAAATACGATAGCGGTAAATACGTATTTGACATTACGACAGGTGATGAATCGTGGATATATGCGATTGAAGCCGAAAGTAAACTTCAGTCAGCTCCGTGAGTGATGAGCCGAATCCAAGAAAACTTATTCGTACACGAAGCACTTTCAAGCAAATAGTATACTCTGAGAGGTATACAATCATTTGTTTGTCAGTTGTCATTCAAGAAATCAAAAAAACCAACGGCCGGAGACTGATCACTCTTCACCACCGCATCCATTTAATAAGTTATACACCGCATAGTCCTAACCTGGCACCTAATGACTATTTTTAAATCTCGTACATATAAAATAAACTAAGAGGTCAATGTTTTCGTGATCAGATTGTTGATTAATATTTATTTATGTTCTTCAATATAGAAATATAAAAGACTATCCTAGTATCAAATATACCTCTATTTAATTTTTCGTACACATTTTGCTTAAATAACTAAATTTTTCAAAAAAACTGTAGTGGTTACAAAACATCAAAATTATGGAATTCAGATAAGATTTTATTAAGTTATAGTTTGGTTATGCCTTCTTCTTCTTAAAAATGAAAAAAATCCTTCAAGGGTTGAGAAAGCGAGTGGGAAAAGCTAAAATTCCTTTTAGGTATTGTGAAGTTCAACTAAGAAGTGAAATATGTGTTCTGTTGGAGAGTTCCCGCTTGCGTTTGTTTGAAACTGTTTTAGAGTATCACATTTTCATATATACCTTTAAAGTCGCTTAATTTTTAACCAACCTCGCTGGAGTAGAAAAACGAAACGTTGCTATTAGGTCTACAACTTTGCTTCTGCCGTTTTTTTTTTGTAAATTTAAGGCTTTATTGTATGAAAACGGTCCAAAAGTGTCTTCCCTTATTCCCTCAAAAAGCACGAAATGCTTTTTTTTTGCTTCTCTCTTAGAAGAATCTCATATGATGCAGATAGAGTTCTCAAGGTCTCAATCTTACCCAAGTGTTATAATTCATATTAATTCAACATTAGATGGAATAAATAACTCGATATCCTTTTCACTTTCATTAAAAATTATCATTCTCATAAATATGTGAGCGTGCATGTACTTTAATCTTCAGAGATTACTTTCTATAAAATCGTCCATAAGAGGATGATGCCTTTACCCTCTCTTCGTTAATATTAGCCAGTGGAAATATTTCAACGAATGCAAAATCCTAATTCTAAATATAAATGTGCCACGTAAGACGAAAATGAAATCACCGAATTCTGAAAATTTATTTTTAGCACGAAAAAAGAATTCAATTCTATTTTCACTGGAAATACCTTTTTAAAAATAAACTCATTGGATATGATAGCAAACACAACTTCTTATATGCATATGTATAAGTGTATGTGAGCCAATTATTTATATCTCCAACAACAAATACTACGATTGATGAAAGCATCCCCAAATAAAGAATGTAATATCCAACTGTGTACTCTTCAACTGTGATGGCTGGCAAGGACAGCAACTTCTTATCATTTAGACATCCACAACTCAAGTGCAGGAAATAAATATTTATAAATGTATACATAAATTATTTTCAATCTGATAATCAATAGTGTTAAGTGAGTTTTATTTGCAGCAAAATTAATGCATGTATTCAGGCGCACACGCACCAACACATTCAATCATAAATACAAACCAGAGGAAGGAATGTTAGGAGGTTAGAAAAAGTCGGTTAGCAACAGCCTTGAATTTATATCGTGAAATATATGTAAACATATATACATATATAAGGAAATATGCATCTACAAATATAAAGATGTATAATGTTTGTATATAGTCTAAGTATATAAGGCTCGTAAACGTGCTGACACACAATTACTTTCTTTCCTCGAAATTTTGCAAAACAAAAGTGAGTTGAAATTTGTTTGTTTGTGTACTGTAATCATGTCAGATGAGTAGACAAATGTGTGTGCTTAGGAGCTAAAACAAAAAAGTATACATATATACATATATTAAACCAAATATATGGGAAGTATAATCAAAAAGTTTACGTATTTAAATGATTTTATTGGTACGTACACGAGTGCATATTAATTTTATAACAACTCATTAGAATTACATGCGTTACACAGTGACTCAAAATACTGTGTACGGAATATAAGGCGGTTTATTGCTATGTAAAGGGATCAAAGTGGATCTTACTACTCTTACTTTTGAATCTTACTTCCGAAGCCAATATTTAGAAAACTATTCCGCTCGCAAATTAAAAGAGAACGAATGTTAAATATACATGTTTGTCAGGTAATGATTGAAGTATTTAGGATTTTTGATATTAATTTCGAGTTTTTAAGCCACTGTGAAATAAAAATTTACTCACAAAAACAACAATTTTGTTTTTGAGAGGACACCACTTTGTTAAAAATAGAAATTTTGACTAGTTCTGTATTGATTTATTGTTATAACAAATTGTTTCGGTTTAGGGACTTAAGATTGGACTTAGTTTTAAGCGGAAAAATCTTTCTCACCGCTCAACAACTTTTTTCGGAAGTCCTTTTGGAGATTCAAAATCGATTTTTTTCTAGCTTGCATGTGGATATACTAAATGAAAAATAAATGTCGGAACCTCTTCCGTGAAGAGAACTTTATGCAACTCCAATATGGGTAGAAGAAAATATCCCAAGTTCATTTAAACACATAATTATAGGTTCTATGTATTGCATATCGGCAGCAAAGTAGCACCAAGCTTGCAGGGAGGCTTATACTTATCTGCTTTCTTTATGTAGTATATTAGTATTAGTACTCAAGTAATAAGATATTGAAGCAAAACTCACCGTCTATACACTTACTCACCTATAATAAAACAATAACAATATCGATTGAATTTTTCGAACAATTCGACAACCACTTCATTTAGATATTAAAAGATAATTGAGAAGAAATAAAATTAATATCGATGTAAGAAATGCTTTATGATCAGGAAAGTCTTTTAACGAAACACTAACCCAGTTGTCTCAAAAGGCTATCTGTTAGACGTTAGACAATGCTGTTACTGAAGTTTTGTTACCATCGAAGAATTGACTTAATTTGCACGGAAAATATGGAATTAGTCTTTAAAGTCTTCGTTATTTCAAAGCAAAAACAAAAGTAGCGTGTATTACTATTATATTTGAGGAGTAATCTGATATCTATTCTATCATAAAGTTATTTTTTTACAAATTGTCGAAGAAACTTACCAGTTTCAGTATTTCAAAATTATTTTCGCCGCGAAAAAAACACACACACAAATAATTTAAATGTTGGAAGAAAAGCCCTTGTTAATTAACTAGTATAATTCCCTACGGTAAAATTTGATTAGACGAGCTGAGTTCTATCTTATTAGCTTCGGATTAAAACTAAAAATAGTCTCTATGATCTATGATAAGAGTAATGATGATGAAAATCTATGACTAATTGTCTTCCAGGAAAATAGTTAAGAAAGTATGCCTTAAGACTTTATACGGGCTACAAGTCGAACTACGAAAACGACTAAAACCTCGGTTTGGTAAGCAGTTGGTCATCTGAATCCATTGAATTCACAGGTACAGTACAAAATTTTCCCGTGCCAATGACACAAAGAAGTGCCCATGGTGTCGAGAATATGGCATCAATTGAGGAAGACCCAAATAAATACATACCACGCGTCAGTCTCAAGCGTTGGGCATCTCTGGGACGTCGTTGTGGCGAATTTTCCTAAAAGATCTTGGCTTACATCCTTACAAGATCTTATACACACAAGAACTGAAGCCGCTTGACCACCGGAATAGTCGTATGTTCGTGAGTTGGGCTGTGCAACAACTTGAAAAATTATCTTCAGCGATGAGGCTCATATCTGGCTGAATGGCTTCGTCAATGAGTAAAATATGCGTTGTTGGTCAGGCAGTAATCCCCACGGACTCCACGAGTCACCTTTACATCCCGAAAAAGTTTAGTGCGCTTTATGGACTTGGACAATATGTGATTCTAAAAGGACGGCACTACAAGCTACAAAGCATTTGGTGAACGTGTTATATCACGAAATGGCCCAGTCAATTGGCCACCTCGGTCGTGTGATTTGACTCAGTTAGACTATTTTCTGTGGGGCTACGTAAAGTCTATGGTCTATGCCAACAAGCCAGTGACGATTAATAAACTTCGCACGAATATCGAACGTGAAATTGCAGCAGTATCGGCCGAATTATGCTTGAAAACCGTCGAAAATTGTGTTCAGCGTCTAGACTTCTGTAATCATGCCCATGGTAGCCATGCAAAAGAAGTCGAGTTCCATACATAATGTCATCGAATGTACTTTCACGGGAATAAAGAATTTCATTGTTATTCTAAACCATTTTATTTAAAAACTTTTAACATTTGTTTTGTAGTGCTTTTATGGAAGACACGTTATAAGCATTTAGACATGACCTTCTGTATATACGCGAACGAGCCCTCAAATTCGTGTAAAAAAACAATCGCCGAAGAATCAAAATAAAAATATTTTTATACCATTTTAATCTAAAAAAATGCACCTGAAAGGGTATTAGAAGGTATTTTTTATTTTGGTTTGGATTTTTGGTTTATTTGCGATAAAATATGAGACACACTGTACGCGGTGATGCTTATTCGAGTGTTCGCAATGGTATCAAAATTTTATTAATGTCGTACGAATAAACATGAGGAACAATAAAAAAATACAACAACAAGCGATCATTGCATACGGAAGCCAGTACTTGAGTAAGCCGGAAAAGTAAATGCTACTCACACCAACGAAAAAAGGAGACGATGGAGAGTGGAATAAAAAATAAAAAAATAAAAATGAAATAAAAGAAACGCAAAGAATAAACAAAAGTTCGTTAACAATGGCAAACTGATAAGCATAACTTACGCTGCAGTGGCATGTGCAGAGTGATAACGGTATAACGCCTTCGGAAAAACTTCGCTATACAACAACCTCGATTAAGGTCACACTATATGTATGTACTTGCTATATACAGACATGTAGGTAAGCAGGTGCTTTGGTATAAAAAAGACTGCGCGCGTGGATGTGTGTATGTGTGGGTGTATTATTGGCAAAAGTTTAGCTTCGAAATGAGCCATACATTTGAGGCACGCAGACAGACACACAAGAAGTAGAATGTTTTCCGTATTTTTTGCTCATATTTTTATAACTTCCTCTTGTTGGGAATTCTTTTGTTTTGCACATGAATTGAGTTATTCAATCAAAAAAGGAAAATTGGGCAAAATTCATTTATAAAAACAAAAATAAAAACGAACTCATTTTGATCGGCCTTTGCAGGCAAATGTCAGTTTGAAACGAGTTTTTTTATTTTACTTTGCTTTGCTTTATTTTTTACCATTAATACACACATACATGTGCACATATACTTAAGTGTATGATGGTAGATAATTTTGTAATAAATAAATGTAATAAAAACTTCTGTAATCAATTTCAATTTTAATGTTTTTCATTCGTCTCTTCTTCAATTTCTTTCATTGCGTGTGCGAATCCTTATAGTTTTTGTATTTCATGGTGTGATTAGAGCTTAAATTTAATGCCATAAGATGAATATATGTCGGCAATTTTTTAAAAGAGCATTTAATGCCATAGTTCTCATTTAACAGAGCGATTTATCAAACAAAGCTGAAACAGCCATACATTTTTACAAGCTACTGATTAACTTAAGTAATCTACTAACTGCAGAAGAATACAGATAATGGAGGAAAATTTTAAACATATTTTTGTTGAATAGAAAAAGAAATATCATTGACTTATTATGCGAGGTTCGGAGAAATCCCAGATAAACAAACTGGGATATTTATAGGCACATACTATTAGCCAAAAGAATTTGACCTTGCGTGTATAACTCGCATCCAGAGCTTGAAATGGGCGTAACTGTATTTACGAATGCCTACTACATAGGCCCAACGTTGCGACTCAAGCACTAAACGAAACAGCCTGGTGGAACAAGGCGCTTGGGTCTTGCAGACCCAAAGTACGGGAATGCTTCAACTGGGTCAAGCACAAAGCGAGGACTCTTGAAACGAATTTAAAGATCTCCTAAGGGACAACAATAAGTTGAAGTCCAGGACAAAACAAGAAATCTGGAAGAACTTTTGTAGTGGCGAGACTTAGAAAACCATTTCCCTAAAGCCTCACCTCGCCCGCTCTAATTCACAAACGTTGCGGAGGGTGGACAGAAAACGGCCGGTAATCATTAGAAGAACTAGTCAGTGTGCACTGTTCCGGCTGTAGGGACGCGGTAGGTCCTAGGTATGAAAGGAGTAGTGCGGTAAACTTTCCCGAACAGATCTTTTCGGAGAATAAAATAAAATGTGCAATCCGCTCACTCGACCCATACAAATCTCCTGGAATAAAAGATAAACTTTTAATTAACTACATTTGATTAATGCTGAAAACGCTAGAAAAAATATCTTGGGCATGCATATTAGGGCCACATCGTCTCTTAGAAACTTATCCAAGGCGCAGCACGCATATACAAAAGACAGATCAGTAGAGACTGCACCCCATGGATTGGTATTTAATATCGAAAGGGCTCTTGAATATAAGGAATACGCTCTTGGAGCACTTCAGGACATTTATGGAGCGTTCAACAACGTCTATTCTGAATAGTATCCTGTCAATAGGTGTTGATCCCGCTATACAACACTGGACCAGAAGGAGAAAGGAGAATGTAACGACGCTAGAACGATCAAGGAAATCTGTAGAGGTACTCCGTAAGGTGAATTGCTATTTCCGTTTCTTTGGACAATAGTGGTTAATAAACTGCTAAGAGCTTGGATGGCTAAGACCCTAAGATAGTGGCATATGTGGACGACATTGGAGTCTTAATAACGGGTAAGTGTCTAAGGACAATTAGCAGTATTCTGACCACCACTCTCAATACAGTAAATGGGAAACAACTCTGTTACCTTCTAGATCACCTGCGAATATTTGGAATGTACTCAATCCTATTTTGCTTAATAACAATTATATTAAATTATTTGAATTAAAAAATCCAAAGCTTCCTTTTGTTGCAATGCTGATTTTAGAACGGTATCTTGCCGTGACCAGGATTCGGCCACAACGTAGGGTTCTAACCACTAGACGATCACGGCTGCTGGACACTTGTTATCGTAATCTAACTATTAAAAAGTAATTTAAATCATAACAACAACAGAAATATGACTCAACACAAGATAACTATGTTACGAAAACCCTAGCGTTAGCAACAAAGAAATATCAGTGATTGAAAAGTATAAAAAATTGTAAGATACTTGACCTAGAAAATTTACAAACTACTTGTCATTTCGAAGCCAAAATCTGCATTTCTTTGCAGAAGACAGACAAGTCAATGTAGTTATACATTCATTATCATAAGACTAAGGCCTAAAAAGAAGGCTTCATAACAAAAAATCATAACATTCAAATATCATAACAACGAGGAAGCTTTTGTAATACAAATTCGCTCAAATAATGGTCTTAAGGTAGGCCGTCTCTTACCCAAGAATTCGAGATTGAAATCGGGCCATAAATTTGCAAGCCTTCAGCTACCACCTATGTGAATCCTTGTGACTAACGTATGACTGACTTTCTACTCAATATGACGACCCATCTTTAGGGTCCAGTATTGAATATTTCTTATTATCTAAGATAATACTTTTATGATAGCATGGCCTTGCACTAAAATTGGGTAAACTCTGGACAGTACTTCTTCCATAGAGCCAGCGTACAAATTTTCGAGAAATCGATGGACTTTAAGTTATATATAACGGTCAGTATTGGGTAAATTTGACTCAAAGGGCATATTTTCCTGATAACAATGTACCGTACAACTACCTGTAATACAATAATTTCTGATTGGCTTTATACCGTACTTATCGGTCAATACTTAAGAACATATAATAACGTAAAATAAGGCCCAGATCCTACATTATAAACATAACTAAATCGAAAATTTAATTGGAGTACTACGGGCCTACTAATGGCGTAAAGGCGGCCCCCTGCGTTTTGACGCTTCTGCCTTCGCTTTTTCAACCAAATCAAAAATGACAGTTCTCGCTTTTTATATCTAAACAATATTACATGCAACACAATCACACTTAATCATCAATTACCTGTGAAGAGAATAACAACCACATCGAATTCCATCAAAGCACTAATAGTTTAATGGCCATGTTAACAACTCTGACCAAAAGCAGCAAGCTTATAAATTAATTGCAACCCACAAGCGACTACTGATACAGAATTAAATATTCACAAACATTGTTAATCAAATTAATTACTCGTCGCTACCTCTTCAAACACTTTCATGCATATAAACACAAAAGCAAATTTCTTCGAGTAACTGCCAATTTTCCTTCTGTTAATGAATACGTGCTGGCAAACACGCCTGTCATATTTCATAAACGTTTTGAAAAGGACGAGCTTTAACCCCCGGTGACCAATTTTCGGATGCCTTTAATTAATTTCGGTTTTGATATTCCTTACAGGTGACTTTGTAGTGCTTCTTCATCAAATTTAGGTTGAGCAGTTAATGGATGAGATGAATTGCGTAGACATTTACTCGTATAGTAGCTTTGAGTTGTGGCAAATCAAGGTGCAGCGTGGAGAAGCTGTGAAACCGTGAATGTGTATGTAGAAAGGTCACTCAAATGAAATGATATGAATTTAAATTTGCTATTAACTGTGAAGTTTGTAGTTATTAAGTCGAAAATTAACTAAAACAACAAATTTTCAATTTACAAACACATAATTTCAATTAATAAAATATCTGATAATTGAAAAAATTAAAATAACAAAATTGAAAATAATTGCACAGCTTCCATCAATTGAAATGTTCTATTTGGAATGGTACATTGCCGTGACCAGGATTCGAACCTGGGTTACTACGGCCACAACGTAGGGTCCTAACCACTAGACGATCACGGCTGTTGGACGCTTATTTTCGTGCTCTATTCAAATGCAATTCAAAGCCAACAAAAATATAAATCAACGTAAGATAATTACTTTATTAAAACGCTAACGAACAATGTACGAAAAATGGGCGAAACGGTAAGTAAAAAGCTGAAAATGGTGCAAGTTAACAACAAAGCAAAATTAACCATTGAAAAATAGATCAAACTAAGTGAGATACAATCAGAAAAAGCTTATGAAATAATGATATGGCTATGATGAGTATACAGGGGGCACTAACGCTAACGTTCGACAAAAATTTAATAACGTTGACTTTTGCTATTTGATGTGCAATAAATTTCTCTTGGACGTATGATTTGAAAAACTGTGACATTATCTGCCAAACTCTTCGTGTCGAAATCGTCAAGTTTCCATCGAGATGCTTGAAAAAGGAAAGTCCAGTGAAAGCGACATTTTCATTTATGTTTTAATAAAAAAAATGGCCGAAATAAAATGGAAAGGGCCAATTTAAACAGATACACATATATACAAAGGGTGATCCATTTCGAGGTACCATACTTTTTTAAAGAAAAACCACAGAAACTTCAAATTTAATGGCGAGAATTTATCATCATTCGAAAGAACATTCTTAGGCATTTATTTCTTGAAGATTATCTCTTTCAAATGTTGGCCGCCGCTACGTCTCAGATGGTACATCCGTTGAGTCCAATTTCTAATGACTTGTTCGAGCATTTCGACTGCTAACTGGCGAATCGAAGCGGGATTGTTGGCATACACTTTAGACTTTACATATCCCCACAGAAAAAAGTCTGACGGTGTGATATCACACGATCTTGGTGGCCAATCGACCGGCCTAAAACGTGAAATTATCTGCTCACCGAAGTGATCTCTCAAATTGATTGATTGATGCGATGTGTGGAAAGTGGCGCTGTCTTATTGTAAAAAAATGTCGCCAAGATCACGAGCTTCAATTTCAGGCATCAAATAGTCGGTTATCATGCCGCGATAACGGTCGCCATTGTCGATTACGTTCTCACCGGCATCAGTTTTGAAGAAATATGGATCGATGATTCCATAGGCTCAAAAACCACACCAAACCGTTATTTTTTGTGGATGAAATCGCAGCTCTTAAATCTCTTCAGTTAGTTCTTCGTCTGAAATGCGGCAATTTTATTTGTTTACGTACCCATTGAGTTAGAAATGGACCGCATCGCTGAACAAAATTTGGCTCGAAAACGTCGGATTTTCTAGAAACTTTTCAAGAGCCCATAGTGATGCGATATCGCTTAGGACGGTCGAGCGGCTTCAGTTGTTACACAAGCTGTATTCCACACGCCAGTCCACGTTGCTGCGAACGGCGCAAAATCGACTCTCAGCAGAGACACCGTGACCAACAAGTTCGGTATATGCGACTGGATGAGGGGATATACAGAAATCGACCATCCTTGGCTGAGAGTTGTGACATGTCAATCACTTTGTTTCATTTAATATGATGGAATTCAAAATGTTATTATATGGAAAGTAGGCGTGATCGTCCGTTATCTGTTAGACAGTTACTACTGCATAGTTAATATTTTCGAATAGAGCTTTATATTGAGAGTCGGGGTGGTTATTATCCATTTTTTTCACATTTTCCCACCGTACGCTGAAATGGTAAAAGATATTTTGCGCGTTCGCACAAATGATGTACTTGCGAACGAGAGCTTTTCGAAATGCTTTGAGGACTTGAAAAACCGTTGACACAAATTCATTACGTGTATGAATATAAACTTATTTTGAAGTTGTCAAATTTACTCGATATTACTGATTTAATTTTTTTATCCAATTTTTTATTTTTTTTTTTTAATCGTATTTGCATACCCCTTCACTTGTATAGCAAATAGTCTTCAGTGTTTACACTTTCGCTAATGTTAATGACAGCAAAATTTACTACAATTTCGACATTTATGAGCGTAAAAACACAAGTGTCAAGCAAATAACTGCAGGCAATTTCAACTTGTTCAACTACTATTTGCCCTGATACATATGTATATCTATGGCCGATATTATTTATACAAATCTTTATGGACATGTACTTAAACTAAAAGTTCACAAAAGAAATGGGAACAACGGTAGCCCAGGGCTAATATTACTACTTTTACTTACGTAATAAATATTGTTGAGTTTTGTTTACTTCTATCGAGCAACTTCAGTGGCAGGGAAGTGGCTACATATTGCTTTCCAGTTGATTTATAAATTATTTTTGTAATAATTGTGGGGATTTACACATTTGAAGGGAGATTAAATGGAAGCAAAATTTAATAATCCCATTTTGAATGATATCAGTTTATGACTCTCCAGTGAATAACGCAAATAGTTACAAAAATTTAGGAAAATAGTAAGTATTTAAAGTATAGTTCGTCGCTACTTAGATGTTTTATTTTATATATTTTTTTTGAGATTTGTGGTAACTTCTTGAATATTAAAATAAAATTTTTTTGATTCTAAAAACAATAATAAATATAATAACGAAAGGAATATGGAAATCCTAGGTTTTATTTTTTATAAATTTAACACTTTTTTGTTTGTGTTATAATATTGAAGTTTTAAAAATTACATGTCACGTTGTCTGTCCGTGATGGACTCTTGTACTACTGAACCGATTTTAGCAAAATTTAGCACACTATGTTCAGCTTAGAAGATGGTATAGTAAAAGAAATAGATAAATAAAAAATACAGTCAAAGCTCTATTAAATGGAGGTTCTATTAAGCGGACATCTCCATTAACCATGCACATTGGCCGGTCCCACAATTAGTTGATGTTTATTAAGTACAATCTATTAAGCGGACAACTCTATTAACTGAACAGAAAGGCTGTTTGATTGCAGATTGAGAAAAATTCGTCATTTTTTAATCAAATTTATTTGTACGAGCATATTCAAAATTAAATTTCAAGTACAATCCCTTGGATTTTTATACCGACAAAAACGTTTAAAATAGTTTATTATATGAAAAATAGTATAAAATATATACCACAGTAATGCGTGGTCGGATCCACTAGTACCATATACATATCTATAAATTATTTTAAGCAATATTAATAGGTGTACTATCAAATCATGCTATAGAAATTCTAACTGATTTATAGAAAATAATGTAATTGGTCCACATTTCGAGTTTTCCATTGTGATAATGTTGGAAGAAATTATTCCTCTGATCAAATACATTTTAAAGTATACTGCTTTTGAATGGACTTCTAAGACACATCTAAAACTAAAAGCAATGAGTACTACAAATCGTCTTTTAAAAATAATTTGAATTTAGATTAAGAATATAATTCATTTACATTTAGTCTGGTTACCAGAATAAAAAGCTTTCAGCTGAGCACAACCTACCTCATTCGACGAAACCTTAATTTTTAGAGCACTAAGATTTCTTTGTTGTAATTTAGAAATGAATATTAGCAGAAATTTGATTTATGCAATATTATTCGATTAGATGAATTATTTCTAAGAGGAAAATTATTCAAGTCAAATACTCGCTATTCTTTGAATTGTTGAAAATTTCGTGTCTTCCTTTTCATTACATAATGTTCATGTTCCAATAAGACCAAAAACCGCTCGAAGTAATGGAAATATTGCTGCCGTTCATACAACTCTTGCTGAAGACCGCAATTTCTCGATTCCAATACGTTCTCAAGAATTGGGATTGTCTCAAATCACAATCTGGCGGATTTTGAGAAAGGATTTTGGCTTGCTTTCGTATAGAATTGTTCTCATTCAAGATCTGAAGTCATTGGACTACCACAACCGTCGTGAATTTGCTGATTTTGCCTCAGTACAACTTGAAAACGATAATGATTTCAACTTCTCCGATGAGGCTCACTTTCAGCTAAGTGGTGTGGTAAATAAACCAAACTGTCGAATCTGGTGCAAAGAAAATCCAAAAATTTTTCATATATAACCTTTATATTCACCTAAGCTGACAGTTTGGTTTGGATTTAGGTTTGGTGGAAGCATCGAACCGTACTTCCTACGAAATGAAGCTGGTGACACAGTTACTGTCAATGAGAGCAGTATAGGTTGATGATAACCAATTTTTTATGTCCGCAAATGGTAGAAGTTGAACTACACAATATCTGCTTCCACCAAAATGAGGCTACGTGAAACACAGCAGAAACGACCGAATTATTGTGAGAAAAGTTTGAAGATTCGACAATAAGTTTTGATTTAACACCATCAGACTACTTTTTGTGGGGTTATTAGAAGTCTTTGGTCTTTAGCAATAAACCAAACTCTTTTCAAACTTATGAGGTTAATATTGAACGTGCTGTTAATGACATACGACTTGATTTAGAAGAAAAAGTACACGAAAATTGGGTTCACCGAGAAGAAGTCGTGGAGGCGATTTGATGGATGTTATATTCAGAGCTTAATTATATCGATTTTATTTCACATTAATATAACATTTAAATTTTTTCACAATGAGAGTGTTTTTTTTTTTAATGAAATCATATAATTCTTATTGGAAACCCCTGCATTTTCCGCATAATGGCTTACGGTCCAAAAAAATTCATTAAGTGATAAAATGTCGACGTTTAAAATATGTTCAATTATACCCTAAATTTTGTTAATTTTTGGTCTGTCAAATGTCACAAAGTCTGTGTAATTCACAAATACAATATATTCCTAACAAAAACTTGATTCTGATCGTTCAGTGAAATGTGAAACGATCTGTATAATTTCTTCCGAGATTGCTGCATTGCCTTCGAAAATAAACAATGCCAGATTTCTTGAAGATATCTGATAAAATGATAAAGCTTTCCATACAGACACTTGATTCCAATCATTCAGTTTGTATGGCAGCTACTGTAGCATGTTGTGCGATATCGGTGGTTCCGACAAATAAGCAGTTCTGGGACAGGAAAATAGGTATGCAAAAGTATATCTCTAAACCTGAAGGATTTTCGACGTTTCCTTCTAGGTGTTACGAACTTCGTGGCATAAGTAATGAAGGGTATATTTAGAGCAAAAACCGTGGTTGGTCATTCATTGTATAGAAAACTCGATATAGATCAGAAAAAATGTATAGTTATCGAATCATCAAAAAAAAGCGCGTTTAAAGATATAATGGTAGAACTGAATAAAGTGTTCTGCACTTTAGAAGCCTGTAAGTAAAAAAGTATTTGAAATATTAATTTAAAAATTTATTGTGTTCATTTCAAAAGTATGAACTAGCAAAAAATAAAACACATTTTCTTTCCAAAATTTCACACATTGTGTAAGTCGGTGGACGTCTAATCGTGATATGTATATGGAATCCACGAAAAAGCATATTCAGAAATCGCTTACTCCACAAAGAGAAAAATAAATATTTTTCCTTCTTAAAACTGTTCTACTATAAGCCAGAACCTGGAAGAGTAATTGTACATCCCTCGTATAGGTTCCAGAAAAGTATTTTTCTCCTTGTCTGTAATTACCAATGCGGCATATCGACTCTTTAATCACAGTGGAAAGCGGCAGCCGAAACATCAAATTAGGTGAAAATAGAGAAGGAAACGCTACCGAATAGCTAATAGTCTAATGACTAATAAAGCGAAATTTGTAAGCACTATTCGATCATGGAAAAGGTGAAAAGAAATAGCAAATAGACGCCTACGCGACATTTAAATAACAAGAAAAATTCCAAATTTCTACAGTGGCCACTTAAAGTCATAGACAAACCAAATGACAGGCACTCGAAAAAATGCTTGTTCATTTAAGTGGAAGTCGCTGTTAGCCGACAGACTCACTTTCGTTTTCAGCAAGAGGGAAAGATCGACGCATGAGAAAAAATGTGAGTATGTGTATTCGTATTTACTTTGGCGCCCAAAGCCACGATGCTGTCATACAGTAAGCGTCGCCAGCGCTGAAGAGTGAACGCGTGCGCATAATAAAATGAAAATAACAAATAAATGTTGAACAGCAGACAAAGAAAGCGATCAATAAGCTAGGCAATAAAAGTTGACGAAAATAAATAATAAAAATGTGATAAAAATAAAAAAAGAAGATTAAAGTTGGAAAAAATCAGAAGCGCCAGCCGATGAAATAACCGCGCTGTCCGTAATGGACCAGTTTAGAAGGCGACGAAAACTGTGTGAAGCGCGGTTGGGCGCAGCCGGTTGTACGAGCCACACAACGAAATGAGAGCGCAAGTAAAAGTGTGAAGAAAGTTCCCAGATGCTTAAGTTTCGTAAGTTTTGGAATTTTTTCAAACCGGCAATAAGTGTTGCGACAGACGTAATTTCGGCTTAGCGGCGCGCAGACATCAAAAACGCTACGCATACAGTATTCGAACCGGCTTAAACGACCAAAGCGGCAGCACACGCTAATCAGCAGTGGGAAAGAGGGAGAGGGTGTAGGCAGAAAAACGCAAATTATTTATTTACACACACACATATACGAAATTTGCTATAATGCTGCAAGTTGTGAAGGCAAATCAGCTGGCTGTGTTGTTGCTGCTACCGCTATTTTTAGCCAGCGACGCAATCGAGCTGCTGGAGCAAGACAACAATGAACTATTGGGTAGTACAAACAAACTTAAATATTTGTAACGCTTTTTGTTTAATTTTCTTCTTCTTTCCACCTTGAAATAAAGAACTAAAGGCAACAAATGCAACGACGACAACAAATCAAACCCAAGCCAAAGCCGCAAGCGATGCGCTGCCACGGCAATATCCACCACAGTTTGGCGGCCCCTCGGGCGCTGGCGGCGGCGTTGGTGCCGGTGGCGGTTTCAACAATTTCGCTGGCTGTCCACTCTGCGATGCTTCTGTTTACAGCTATTGTTCGCAAAAAATGCTGCACGACGACTGTTGCTGTGATTTTCCAGGTAAAAAATATTATTCACGTGATGTGTTTTTAAATTCTCAAATATTTAAAGAGCTCAGTATTTTTTACTAATCGGAGTCTTAAAATTTAAATATTCTTTATTTTCAGTGGTCCAGCTCCGCCCTCCACAATGTTTCTATACTGACTGCTCACTGTTGTATGCCAAATCCTGTTATGAACACTCGCTAATCAAGAACTGTTGCTGTAATAATCCATACTGAGTTAATGCCGAAATTTAGAAAATATTTCAGGCAAAACCGTATTATTTCATAATTAAATTAAACTTATTAGTGCAATAGTCAATAAAATGAATTGTATTTATTAAATACCCTTAGCCTTTTCATTCGAAGTAGAATACGCTAGCTGAGCCATGACTCTCGTTTCGTGTTTAACCAAAATGTCGGTCACAATCAAATTGTCAGGGTGCCTTCAATTTTTTAGGAAGGAGTTTAGCGCTGAAACTATTTATTCCAAAACATTACTATACATTTTGTTGGATGGATTCATAAATTGAGTTCCTTTACGACCTCTGCGATGCCAATACGACAAAAAACTTTAAACAAACTGATTACATTTTTTTCGTTGACAAAAATCAGACAAAATTTTCGGATTGTAAACAAACAGCTGTGAAATATACAAATATACACTACTAAATATACACTAACTGACATAGGGACATCAAACTGCAGAAGAACATAAAGACAGATTATATCAACCTAGGAAAAAAATTATCAATTCGGTTGGCGCGGAATTTGATTAAAAAAATTGTTAATAACAAAAAATAAACTAAAGAAGATTTCTAAGCCGTCCAACGATGGCTCATAATATTAAAATAATTTGTTTAAGTCTTACTAAAATGATAAGGAAAATATGAAAATCAACTCCCATGGCTCTAAACCTTACAACAGTTAAGAAATACGTTATTCATAAAGGCTAAAACGGAACAAATGGTTTTTTCGGCAAAATCAATTTATTTTATTCAAAATAGTATCTTTCTGCCAGCCAGTATGCCGATGCAAGCCTTTTGAATAGCCTCTACGTCTGCATAACGCTTTCCTATCATGGGAAAATGCATTTTTCCGAAAAGGAAGAAGTTGCACGGTGCCATATCAGGTGAATAAGGGAGTGGTTATTGGTTAAAATTTGATTTTTGGTAAAATAATTGGTCACAATGATGTCTTTCGAATGTTGGATTTTGAGCAATTTTTGGTCGTCAGTCAATTTGTGCGGAATAAACCGTGCACACACCTTTCGTAAGCCCAAATGTTCGGTCAAAATGCAATAAATCGATGTTTTGGAGATGTTCAATTCCATTTCCATTAATTTCAATGATGATTTCGGCTGACTTGTTATGAATTCACGCACAGTTTCGATGGAATTTCTGGTGATCACGGATTTTGATTTTCCCACATGTTGATCGTCATTTATGTCCTCACGACCACTTTGAAAACGTTGAAATCACTCGTGCACTCTGCTATGGGAGAGGCAATCATCGCCATAAACTTGTTTCATCAATTGAAACGTTTCGGTAAAAGTTTTATCAATTTTAATACAAAATTTAATGTTAGTTCTTCGAAGCTCATTTTTGCACCGATAACACAAACATATTGACACTTAAAACGCAATAACTTCACTTAAAATCGATGAAATGAATGAAATCAATCTATAAAGACAGCAGATTCTAGCGCACCAGTCAACATATAGATGGCGCCAGCAGGGGGCGCTAGATTCCTGTTTACTTTGGAACGCACCTAAAAATCCACTGATTTCAGGGTACCAGCGAATACGACTAAGCTTATAGCAAATCGAAAATAAAATTATGGATTTTCATTACGTTAGTACAACATAAAACATTCTGTCGCGGTTCTTGGTTGGATATGGACTTGAATTCTGGTCTATTTTGATATCTTTTAGTTTGACTGTCGTTGGGATAGATGGTTTATCATCTAAATCTTTACTATGTAGACACTATTTATATATTCGTTTTCTTGTCAGTAACCAGTACTTAAGGGATCGTCTTCGGAGGGTCAAAGAAAAATTACTGTTAATTAAAATTAAATAATTACATTCATGACGAATACAAAATGATTTTTTAATGTTTATACAACCAACAATATAATAGTTGAATAAATTATTGGAATTATACGTAAGAAAAGTCATGTACGATGTCCACGATTGCGGCCGCAATTTTGGTCTAAAACAATAACTTCAAAAGGATTTTTAATCTGTAGGAAAGTCGCTATCGCGCTATTGAGAGCCTTTTTTTTTGTAATTTGACAATTTTGGCGACGGTTTGAAAAAATATCGAATTTGGCCTTTTTGTCGACAATTTTTCGTAGAAGAAAATTGGAAGATTTAAAAAAAAAAAACAAGAAAAGCTTCCATAGCGCGATAGAGAATTACGTTAAAAATGTTCTCTTCAAATTGAAAATAGATATATTCAAACTCTGACTTTGAGAGTGGATATATTGTCAAAAGTGTGTTCAATATTGTTCAAAAGGTTCGAAAAAAATTACTTAATCCATATTTAAGAAATAAATTCGCCAAAAAAGTAATATTTTTACCATGAAAACCTTACCCCCCTTAATTACTAGGTGAGACTTTCTTAGATTAATGATATCATCAAGAACTCGCTCACTCTTCTCCATTTAGTCTTTTCATAAACCAAAAGTATGATCCTTCATTTCTTATTTCCACTATTTTTTTGTAGGTTTTCATTGGATGGAATTGTTAAGGTTAATTCACCAAGACCCCGTATTTTCTGGCTGTTTATTTGTCATGTTGTAAAGCGTTGTTATCTACTGGCAAAACGTGTGGAATTCCACCGGACTCATTCGCCAGTCAATATAAAAATATTCGAGAACCATATATTGTTGAGAAACCAATTCGCCCAATAACGCGAAGAACTGATTGGCTTAAGTAGAAGAAATATTTTATCAGCCTCATGCAAGATGAAACAAAAGTGATATGTGAAATGAATATTGAGGATAATATAAACTTATTTTGCTGTTTTCGAAGTAAACCACTAACAACTAAAAGCTGCTGAGAAAACATGGATGAAATTTATTTATACTTTGAAGCCGAACTTTTCTCAAAGAAAATCACTATGGAAGTCCGAGAAAAACTATAAGCCACCGGTAGACACTGAAAAAACGCGCAGCCGGTTCTTGTGTTTGTTTTGAAGAAGAAAAAGCAAACTTCTTTCTTTCTGTACCAAGTTTATCAAGATATATTAATTTTAAGATACAGCAACGAATGGAGAGACAGACACACAATCACGCGGATTTCAACTCATTTCGTCATCTTGATCATTCATAAGAATATAGCTAAACATCTATCTCGCTTAGTTTTAGGTATACAAAACCATTAGGTGAACAAAAAGCTGCAAAAGGTCAAAAAAATCTAGTGTTAATGAGAAAACTCTGCACTGGATACAAAGTGGTGTCGAATGAGGTCGCATATTTTTTAAAAATCTTAGAGGCCTCAATAAATTATGTCAGGAAATTAGGTGAGACTGAAGAGCAGCAAAGCAGTTCAATATGACTTCCAGTCTAAGTATAATATCCACGGATTCTGTTGAAGAGTCTGCGTTATCGATATGCTTCAGTTAACAGTATTATGAAAGTATTATATATGTTACGATTCAATCACTATATCTGATTTCGGGTTATCAAATCAATCCATTCTATATATCTATAGTGAAATATATACATATATGTTTAATCGAAATGATTCTTGAAATATAGGGTAATACTTTTGATAACACGTCTGAAATAAAGCCATATATATAATACACATTCGAATGCAAATTCTTAACATGGGAACATAGTAGTAATAATATTTCTTCTTATTTAATCACAAAAATATAGAATTAAAATAAAATATACCAATTTAATTTAAAGCAAACGTCTTGTTCTCTTCTACTTTTTCATTCCTTTCAATTCTACTCTTTGTTTATTTAAAGCGGATATACGAAATGTGCCACAAGTAACCATAGAAAGTGGCATAAAATGAGCATTTTATGTAACGATGGCTATCAAAGTGCGTCAATATTTCCACAATGAGGCGCGCACTTCCTCCCACCGACGAGGAAAATGTACACGAGTCCGCCAAGCACACTGAGCATCACAAAGTAATAAAGATAGCTGAAATGCGAAAGCGCAGCCAAATGCGAACGAGCGTCCAATTAATGCATTCAAAATAAATTCATTCAATTAAAAGGCATATTTATGTAAATTTTATTTATCATTACAATTAAACAAAACTCGGCAGCTGAGCAACTAGAAGATTGCCTGCCTGCTTAGCCACTTGGCTGCCTCGCTTCACTGTGGCGGCGGCGTTGTTAATGAGCTTTGCAATGAGTAGCGAGCGCGCGCCGCTGTCAATGTCCGCAAATTGAAAGGCAACTCATATATAATTATGGTTGTGTGGATAATTAAAGCCAAAATAGCGAGTCGGGCGAGACAAAGCGGAAAAGTAGCACCGAATAGAAGCTGTGCAAGTAAAAAGTGTTGCCAAAAACCAAAGCCAAGCTAAACCAAGCCACGTCAAATAAAGCAAAACTTAAGTGGTGCGTTGGTTGAATAAAATAACAATAATAACAACAACAAAAATAGCAACACAAATGGAGCGCATAAAGCTAATAAAGAATGAATGGAAGCGGTTGCAAACTTAGCAGAAATGCGAAAAAGTTATTTCGAGCTGGGAAATGCGTTAATTAATTTCTTTACATTGCAAATACGCGCCAAATAAGAGAAAGATGAAAACCAAATATAAGAAATAAACATGAATTAAATAAAAACAACAAAACATGTTAATTTTATATCCTTCACATTTGATTATCTTATATCATAATGAGGCATACAAATCTTAGCTTTGATTTTGATCGGTCAGTTTGTATGGCAGATATATCATATAGTGCTCCGATTTGAACAATTTCTTTGAAGATTGTGGCCTTTTCTTGAACAATTATCTTTGTCAAATTGCGTGAAGATATCTTGTTAAATAAATAATTTTCCATACAAGAACTAAATTTTGATCTATTAGTTTGTAGATATATGCTATAGTATTCCGATCAGAACAGTTTGTTCGAGAATAGTAGCCCTGCCTTAGGCAGTTATCTATACCAAATTTCGTGAAGATACCCTTTCAACTAATAAAGCTTTCCGCCCAAGGACTCGATTTTAAGCGATCAATTTGTATGGCAGCAATATCCTATATGTCCGCATAAAATGCGGCCGGCCAACCAGGTAACAAATTGAAAGAGTGTACAAAGCCCTCTCATGTTGCGTTTGTGAAAAGGCTAAACACGAAAAAGTCGACCATCTCCCAGGAAAAATGTATAGTACATAGGAACTACCAAAACAATAATTAACTGCAACTTGACGCCAAGCGACGGTATACAAAAATACTAAGAAAAGCTGGACAATATTGAGGACACAACCAGGTCTACTGAAAGTCAACTAATTATCGCCGGTGACCCAAATTCGAAAGCCGTAGAGTGGGGTAAGGCAAAAACGGACGAGACAGGAAAGCGCATTCTACAAATGGCTGCGTGGCTTGGTCTAGCAGTGCTCAAAACGAGAAATGAAATATCGTTTAGAAGACCGGGATGCGAGGAAACCATGCCAAGTATTACCCTATCATAAGAACGCATGGCAGGCTCAATAAAAAAGGAAAGTCCTGGTGGGTTACACTGGCAGCGATCATCAGTCCGTATCTCTCACAAAAAACACCGGAACAAACGCTAGCCAGCACAGGAAAAATACTGGAACACAAAAGACTAAACATTTCGAAACTGAACAATTCGAAATTAATGTCCGCAATAGACAACCAGCCCCATCTCTCATCCCCCATAATTGCAAGAAAAATTGTCGAGGGCACTTTGCTTAATATAACAAGAGCCTGTCAAAAATTAATTCCCAATGCTTTCCACAGCAAACATAAAGCAGTAGTTTACTGAAGAACTGAAAATATCGCCCAACTCAAACGCACATGCTACCGCCTTCGCAGATCTTTCACGAGATTCAGGCGCAGAGGAGCCGCATCCCGAGAAGCCGAGCAATACAAAGCAAGCCATCGATGATAGAAGAAATGGGAGGAACTACGCGATGATATTAACAAAAACCCCTGAGAAAAATGGATCAGATAGTAAATGCTCTCTTTCCCACACACGAATCAGCAGTGATCCAGAACAGATTATAAGATTCCCGCAAATGCCCCAGTTTATCCTCGAAAAGTTACACCTAACCACAGGCAAGATCAAGGCCAATATTCCCTGAACTCTGAAAAAAGCAACGGCTGGTGCTAATCAGTTAGGGAAAAGGAGATCCCAAATTGCTATCAGCATACTGTACATGCTTGACATAGCTACTTAAACCGATACTCAAAGAGTCTATCAACGAAGACAATACGATTTAGACCCGGCAGATCAACTCTAGGAGCTATAAAAGGCGCCATTGAAAGTGTAGAAGCCGCACAGCGTAGAGGGCATAAATACAAAGGAATATTGTTGTTGTAGAATTTAGTTGTCTGAAACGCCTCCAACAGCGCTAGATGGATGGATATGATCGACACTACCGAAAAAAGCTTTAAAAACCCCGACTTCCTCCCAGCTGTGGTGCCGAAGCTACTTTAGTAATAGAAAACTACTGTACCAAACTAGAAAGGGATCACGACAGATAGCGGTCACGTCAGAGTACAAGGATTTATTCTAGTGACTTGCAAGTGGCAGATAAAAGTATCCTATAGGTATGTCTTCGTTAAGAGAAAAAGGCGAGTGTAAAATTTCAAAATCGAATTTGCCGAAACGAAATTATGAAAACCAATTTTGACATTGGCTCTCCGTCAACATATCTTCTCAGTACACAACACATACTTTTCCCTTTGCTAGAACTGAATTTTTACCCTTTTTAAAGTAAAACAGTAAAAAATGTCGACAAATAGTGTTCCTTTTTTTCACATTGGATAGGACACCAGACAGCTTTGTTTACAAACAAGCTTTTCTATATCAGCTGTTCAAATACATATATAACAGTGAAGCGGTTAAATGTGAAGTTGGCTGCGAAGAAATGCAATAAGATGAGCTGATGGCAGCAAACAAAATTAGTGAGTGAACGACTCAATACCACACAAGGTCTTCGAGCTTTCTTTCTGGGTGTTCCAAACTTTGTGGCACGCTCAATAAAGCCTTTTAATTATATAATATATAACCCAAAAGCAAACATTTTACGTTTTTAAGCTGTTTCGCTGTTTCCGGTTGTTTTAAGTCAGGCTTCCTCCAACTACAATTATTCGATTTCTTAAAATTTAAGTTATTTCAACCAAATTTATTTTTAAATTGAAATTATTTAATTGATTGAAATTTTTTCGACAATAAACATGATGTGTGACGACTTGAAGCATGCACACCAGCGGCATGAACATAGTAATTATTTGAACACATGCGAAATAAAGCTTGATTCATCAGGAAGTGACGACTACCTCTTCAGGTGTTGCATGCTAAAGACAGCTGCAACTCTTGACATCTATTTACATCAGCTGACTGATTGACACACAAACACACATTGCAATGGTTTGACCGACTGACAGTTAAATAGTAGCGATCAACAAGCCAGAGTTACACCTGACAGGTTAGTGTTTGGACAAACCGATTACTCTGCTGATGTGTGATGTGGGCAAATTCGAAGGCGGAAATGTGGAAATTTTGCTAAATTGCTGGAACGACAGGCGTGAACTCAATGATATGAAGCAACAACGGAAAGTTGCATAGTTATTGAAAATGAGGGCGAAACAAATTTTTAAATAAATAACAGTATTAAATTAAAAGTTTGGGAGAGAGCATGATTATTTTTTAGCCAAGGAAACTCGTTAGCTTTGGTTGCACTGAAGCGATAATACCCTTCACAGGTTCAAGTTTTCTTTACAGGAACCCATCAGTTTGTATACCAGCTATTAGCTATATTGATCCGATACGAACAATTTCTTCGGAGATTACCCCATTGCCTTATACTACAATACATGCCAAATTTCTTGAAGATATCTAGTCAAATGAGCCAGTTACGCAAATTTAGTTTCTCTGGTGGCTACTGTAAAAGTTTTCCCGCAAAACACAGTCGTCTTAATGTTTCTTTTGAGCGCAACATTTTAAAATCATTATGATCTGCGCGATAGTGAGCCAGCTTGCCGTCAAAGAAGAGCTCACAGTAAAGGAAATATCGATGTGGTTTAGGCCAGTGTTGAAGCCAATCCGAATCAATCGCTTCGCAGTTGAATCTCTTTACGACGAAGACAAGGTGAATTTTGCGAAAATATTTGCCTCTGGCAATAAATGGATATTTTAGGGATACAAAATTAAATGAATCTGTCCAGGTCAATAGTCTCAAATGAAAAACAAAAAGAAATGGCTGTCGCGTTTAAAAAAAATCAAGACATTATTCTAAACGTTATTTTGTTTCTTATTTATGATTTTCTCAAATGCCATCTCAGCATTTTATTTCTATGCACCTGTAAGTGTTTGTGTGATTACAACAATATTTTAAAAATCTTACAATTTGGAGGAGCCGTCAGTTTCAGCTGGAAAAATTGAAAACATTTTACCAAAAAAAAAACACAAATAACCGATGTCGATACATCTGTAGTCGTTTCAAATGTACAGAATGTGATGAGGATACATACATTCATGCATTAATATGCAGGTCCTAGACGCATCAGTAGAAATTCAAACCCCATGCGGCGCTTTGAGAAAAACTGTTATTTTTCTAGTTACCAGTTTTTTCCTAGACGCCGTTTATTATAGTGAAATATTAGGGTGAACTAAATTTTGCAGTTATTTTTCAAAAAATTATGAACAACTATAGTTTATAGTGCGACGTCTTCGTACAAGCCAATTCGGGAATGCACAACTTAAAATATTGAGAGCTGTACTAAAAATATCTATGTGATAGATGTTGCTTTGAATTGCGAATGTTTTCAAAACACTTTATCCGATATATATACAATATAAGGATAAAAACACTGCAAAAAACTGCTAACGGCGAGAAATCTTAAATTGAGGAATTTTGATTTTCTGATTTTAATAACTCAAAAAAATTACAAATATTTTCTTGAAACTATTATCAACTATGCTGAGATTATACTCGTATCTGAGAATCAACTAAGGCTGCAAATTATTTCTTACAGCTATTAGATCCAAGGGATATATTGGTCAGTCGAAAAAGTCTTTTCGTATTTTGTCAATAGATGTCGTTGCAGTCGTATATCTCTAGTGCTGCCAATCACATTGTGTCAAACCATTTGGTGTTGGAGAGGTCAGGTTTTAAGCCTCACTTTAGGTCAGGTTTAAGCCTCAGAAGTTGAAAAAAGGTTGCAGCTTTTCAAAAAATGAAGAAATAATTAAGAAATTCGCTATATTTTGAAATTGTTGTGTAAAAATGGGAAGAATGCCACACAAGCCACCAATGAAATTTGTGAAGTTTACGGAGACGATGCTGTATAAGTTCGTGTAGCACAACAATGGTTTGTTCGCTTCCGTTCTGGAAATTTTGAAATATCGATTTACACTGATAGAATAATGTCGCCAGCGGAAAAATGGCAAAAAGTGTTTGACCAAAATGATACATATTTGTTTATTTATTTATAATTATAAATAAAAAAAAAAATAATTTGAAATTACGAAACAACATTTTTGACTACCTCATGTTTGTCCAACAACACTATCTTGTATTATTAGTTGCAAATTTATGACAGCGATATTTATAATTCATACAGAAAATTGAATATATTTTTGCAAATTGAGAAATCAAAAAGTAAACGAAAATTATAATCAAAAATGGGTTCCACCCTAATGCACTTATACCGAAGCGCGCATTCCCACTGCTGGCAACCGCGTTTGTTACTCACATGTCGCTGACAGCTAACGACTATTTGTCAAATTGATTGCTAGCATAACAGACAATACAGCTGCGACAGGAAACGAAGTGAGTGGTGAGTAAAAAATATTGGAAACTAAAAATTTCATTCGAAATAGAAATTGTATGACGCATTCGGAAAGGGATATGGCATCTTTTCGATAAAGTTGTTTTTATTTTTTTTTTGTAGCCAAAAATGTGGGCGTTATGAAATGTTATGGCAGCTGTTAGCTTAGCTAACATAAATCCACACATATGTGCATACATACATACAGACTTTGTGGCAGTGCCGGTTTATGGGCGCACGGAATTTCACACCTGCCATGCGCTACTGACAAGCCTTCAATCAGTCAACTTAAATCGTTTGATTTATTAATTTCAATATTTGACACTTGTCAAAGTCACTACTCTTTAATTTTTTATATAAAAATTTGGTATTTAAGTGGTAATTGGGCGTAACAGCTTGCCACTTTCTTGCATCCAGTTTATTAGCAAGTGTGATTTTAGAAGGTTTGATACGTAGCTCAGCTGCCACTCCCTTCTCGAGCATTTGGCAACTTCCGTTTTGTCATTTATAAATTTTGAATGAAATTTTCATTGGTGAAATTAGCGTGGAATAAATATTTTGTTGTTTTTTCCCAACATCTCATTTGTTTACTTCACAAGCTCAGCTGCTTACTCTCCCCACTGTCAAAACATTCGGCTGTTCGACATCATCGATCTCGGCTTTCGCTGTCACACTTTCTTCTCTTCATTATTACATAAACGTGAGCATTTCTGAGTGGAATTATTTAATCTTTTTTTTGTATTTAATAGGGAACAACATTCCACCGTCACGTACAGCATCCGATGGTCCATGAATACACATTTACATATCTTAACGCCAGTCTAAGCTCATTTACGCCGGGCGCTGTTGTCAATATCAGGTTACATAAGACGGCACTAATTTCACGTTGATTATATTATTAACGATGATTTTATTAATTTATGTCGTACTCATGCACCTATACTTATACTAACATATATATGTTTATACCAATATAAATGTAGGTATGCTATTTTCTTAATAATTAGTGTTGAATTTTTAATTGAAGGTTTGCTTTTTTTATGGGAGAAACCAATGATTATCGTTAATTGAATTTTTTATGTGTTTTTTTATTTGTTTTACCAATTTAGTGCGTATATTAGATAAAGCAATTACAAAATATAGGAAATGATGAAAAGTGTGGTACACTCTCGAGGTGGAATTAGTAACGCATTACTAATGGTTTTGCTAGTAAGCTAAAGTCAAGCGCACGTTTTAATGTGCACGCGTAATGTTTTGCTCCAAGGCCTGAATCGATGCGGGATTGTCCGCATAGACTTTAGACTTTATATAGACAAAAGTTTAATCGATATCGCTTGGGAAGATAGGGTGGGTTCAGTACTTTTCCGTGGTCTCTTCAGTCGTATATAGTCCAATAATGAATACTGGGTCTCGAAGAGTACGCTTAGTAAGCCGATTATGTTTCCCATAATTTGAGCGAGGCGCACGAAATACATTCTTTACATAACGTAAATTAAAGTTGAACAATTTGTAAACGTTGTTCAGGCATAAGTATTTCCATGATAAAAATCTCAAACAGTACTGAACAAAATAACATGACAGCTTGATACGGCTCAAGCGAGATCTGCGCAGATTAACCGAGTTTCATACGGAATTTATTGGCATACCTCTGCTCTAACGAACGCTGCATTTTCGCATTTGTGCACCACTCACAGAAACACGTCGCGCGAAAATGTTTGTCCTGAATCTCCAGGTGCTCGGAGACAACTGATGAGCCGCTCGTTCGTTAGCTAGGAACGCTCTCTACCGAATCCCGTCAGTGCGCGCATTGCTAAATTCAGAGAATATTTTGTTTTCCTCATCAACTTCATAATACAATCCAGAAAATAGGGTTTCACAAACAATAAGTGCATAAAATCCCCATAAAATCGTTTTTGTTTTCTTGAATTGTGATCTCTATTCAATTAGGCTATTTAACGGTTTCTTGTTTATATTGTTGCGTTTGATTTTACAGCTTGCAAACAAATCACTTTTGCAAGCTGTCGATCAGTAGGTAATTACTGTTATGATTTCCCTCCTTTTGTTTATTGGCGTACACGCCTTTGCTTTACAATTGCGTATTCACAAAATATTTGTGAGCAATTTTTGTTGGTGCTTCATAATTTTTTGCACTTTAACGCCTGTGGATTTTGTATGGGAGAAAGTTTCGCATCGTTCGAAGTTACAAAAATTCCAATACATACGCAAATACTTACAAAATCATTCAATGATTTCGATTTTCAAATTGCTTACCCATTAGGTGCGCTCAGCTTGATAACTTCCGCCCGTATTTCTTCACTATTTGTTGTTTGTATTGGTTTTGCTTAAAAAATTAAATATAAATTTGTCTGCTATCTGAATGTAGTTCAAGCAAACAGTTTTTATCACTTAGGTACTAATAGTCAGCTTTGAATTGCCTCCTAACATTTGAGCTGGAGAAGAGGCGCAGCTTTTTCACGGATGGATTGAAGCTAGCAGGGAAGGTCTGAGGTGGAGTTTTCTGTAAGGAGTTCTCCGTCAATCTTAGTCTTCGGACACCGAACCAAGATAGTGTTTTTCAAATAGAAGTGGATGTTATTTTTGTAGCAATGGACTAACTGCCATGAAGTCCAGCCTGTTTAAGGGAGGTGACCATTCACTCGACAGCAAAATGACGAAACTATCGTTGAACTCGTTAACTATGCGCTCAAAGGACCTGCTCCTGTGCGACTCCAAGATCCTTTTAGCCTAGAGTGAAACGCAGTAGTTCTACTTAACAGGAGCGAAGGTTATTGCTCATTGATATAGCAAAACTCGTCTCAATGGATCTTAGCTCGCCTGCTGTTTTAGTTATGCTAGTTTTTTGTTCTATTCGCCACATTCTAATTCAAGAATTCAAAGATCTTCAGCACTACTGTGATCAAATTGAAAGGTGAATTTTGTCCATTTCATCTCCTTCATAGTAATCCTCTCCCCCTGCAATACTCTTATGCCAAAGAATTTTCCAGTTATCATGGCACTTCTAAAAATCCTCTGTCGTGATGGCCATTAGAGCCTTCTTCGATTCAGCTTTTATATGAACAATTGAGTCAAAACGATGTCCTCGAAGTGGTCATGGCAATTTGCCGAATAGCCAGATGTAACACGATGGTAAATCAGGCGAATTCGGTGGTTGCGGCACGATATAAGTTGAAGATATGGCGAAATGATAACGAAAAACCAATGCAGTATGACATGGTGCATTACACACTTCTTTATTCAATAAATTCAGACATAGTAAAAATCGAAGAATTCACTTTTAGAGCCTCACAAAACGACGCCTACCTCAAATACTTATAAATATTTTGACGTGAAATTTAGCATAGGTGTCACTAACTGCCAACTTACCGAAAAAAATTTAACGATTCGAAAAACACGCGAAGAGTAAATTACAAATTCACCTTTCAATTTGATCACAGTAATATAAACAACAGTTGATCCAAGTAGAGGTATACTATATTTTTCAATAGCCTTGTTTTGACAGATCACGCGGGAGTCGTGTCAAGCTGTCATCTTATTTTTGTTCCGCATTGTTTGGCATGTCATCATGAAAAGACTAACGCCTGGAAAAAGAAAATTCCCGTTCTGTAATGAATGTGTTTTGCTCGCTTCTCTCAACATACTTTTCGCAGCTTCATCACCCATCTCGAGATTCAGGGTTCATTATTGGATAATATTCGACCAAATAGACCACATCCAGCACGCAGTAAAGATAATAAAGCAGCCGTAGCTTAGAGTGTATACAAAGACCGTGGAGAGTCGATTCGGCGCCGTCCGTAGCAACTCGGACTGACGTATAAAATGACTTGTCGCGTTTTACGTCAAGATCTTATATTGAAAACATCCATCCGCTCGACCTTTCCACGCGACATCGCTTTGCTCTGTGGGCTATTGAAAAGTTCCAAGAAGATCCGACGTTTTCGAGCCAAATTTTGTTCTGCGAAGAGGCCTATTTCTGATTCAATGGGTACCTAGACAAGAAAATTTGCCACATTTTAGACGAAGAGCAACCTGAAGAAATTCAAGAGCTGCCATTTCATCTAAAAAAACAACGGTTTGGTATGAGTTGTAGGCCGGTGGAATAATCGGTCCACATTGCTTCAAAAGTGCTGACGGCGAGAACGTAACCATCAATGGCGACCGTTCTCGAGATATAATAGTCGAATATTTGGTGCCTAAAATTTAAGCCCGTGATCACGGCGTCATTTGCTTTCAACAAGACGGCGTCACTTCCCACACATCGCATCAATCGAAGGATTTATTGAACAAACCTTCGCTGAACAGATAATTTTACGTCTTGGACCGGTCGATTGGCCACCAAAATGGTGTGATATCACACCGTTAGACTTTTTCCTCTGGGGATATCTAAAGTCTAAAGTCTATGCAGACAGTTCCGCAGTCGAAATAATATATGCGAAAGAATATTATTTCGAATTATAATAAACATTCCCCATTAAATTTGAAGTGTCTGTGTTTATTATTTAAAATGGAAAGGAACCTTGAAATAGATCCTCTTTTTATATGCTCGAACTAGTCCTTTAGTTTAGAAATATGAATTTTAAAATTTGCACCACTCGATTTCTTGCCAAGAAACAGCTCACTTATCGGAATGGCCGATATCGGACCACTAGAGCATATAGATACCATACAAACTGAACGATCTGAATAAAGTGCTTGAATGGAAATTGAGAAAAAATTTTCACTAAATTTGGAATGTATTATTGTCTAAGACAACGATGTTCAGATCGGATCACTATAGCATATAGCTGTGATATAAACCGATTGATGAAAATTAAGTCGCTGTTTCGAAAACTTGTTTCTTTAATAAGATAAATTTGGATTTGGTTATTGACCAAAACAATTTTACAAATTCGGAAGAAAGTCTTGAGAGCAGATTATTGTAGTTTATCTCTGCCGCACAAACTGATCGATTGAAATTAACTTTAACGGTTTTATTTGTTTCTTTTTTAATTTTTTTGAAAAATGATATTTAAAAATTTGTTATTATGTATACCTATGTATGTGTGTATGTACATATAAAAATTGTATAAAAAATAATTTTTGGAATCTTTAAAAATTGCGTACAATGCAATTATATACTAAGCCTCTTCAAGGGTCCGTTAAATAGCCAACGCAAAAAAGGCGGCGGAGAAGAATCATTAAAAAATATTTGCACTTAGCGCTCAACTGAAAACGAAAGTTTATTTACACCAACGGAATGCGCACAGACACAGACACACCTTCAATAACTGGCAACTGTTAATTTCGACCGAAAATGAGCTTCATCTTGCCATTTGCTCACATTTCTACGTGTGTATGTATGTTTAGCTCAAAGCGTATACAAAAGAGCGCCAAAAAACTTCAGGCGTTGTATGGTTAACCACACAGTCGCTTCAAACCAAAGAAGAAATGGGTGATCCCAAAATAATAACAATAATAACAAAACAGCGGCACACTCACACATGCATACATACATACTTTTGTACACATGAATTTACTTAGCGGCTACGTGCTTGGGCGGACACGCGGCCGATGCGATTTATCGTTAATACCTTCCACGGCAGAAATTCACTGGACTGTATGCACATACATACATGTGTGTACAAATATTTAACAGGTAACATCTTTCACTCACGCGCATGCGCTGCAATGTGCCTTCGTTATGCCGTTACACACACATGTCTGTATGTATTATGCGGATGAAAGTGCACATGACCGGCTGGTGATCGCGTAATTGTAATGCTGGACCATGCGCAACAAGTGTGCAAAGCGTTACGTAATGCTGCTGTAGTACATACTTGAAGTCTCGCTTGTGTGTGGCGCATTGCTGCGGGCAGATGTTCAATAAAATAAATGACGGCTTTTTGGAATGCGGTGTTGAATGAAAAAGACAAGCAAAAGACAAGATGTTTTACAAAAGGGTTTCGGAAAGTCGGAAATGGGCGGTGAGGGCGCTTGAGTAA
Organism: Bactrocera tryoni; assembly: GCF_016617805.1. Taxonomy (NCBI): domain Eukaryota; kingdom Metazoa; phylum Arthropoda; class Insecta; order Diptera; family Tephritidae; genus Bactrocera; species Bactrocera tryoni. Next base: position 50,647,604 of record NC_052502.1, on the reverse strand, counting down.
AAAAGCGTTAGTTATTAAATATATTAATAGCCAGCATGTGCTTCGTAAATATGGGCGTTAATGAAGACGTTTGAATATTTGTTGAAAATAGTAAAGCATATACTAAAAAATTATATGTTTTTCCACTTTACTAATTAATGGCTTTCAAGTGGCAAGCTTTCATACTGACAGTGAAATAAGTAATTAAGAAGTCTCATACATGCGAAGACATTACATATATACACAAGTACATATGCATGTATGAACATGCGTGTAAGTATATTGTATCAATATTTGTTTAATATATTTGAACAGTCTTGAATATTTTGCTGTATTTTGGTGCTTAAGGCGACCGGAACTTTATTGATGAAAGAATGGATCGTAATCGATCTTCAGTAGTCGAAGTCGATTAAGAATCGATTCTTGACATTCGAAAAATCGATTACTTTACGAGAAAACTCGATTTTCCAGTAGAATCGGAATCGAGTTTACCATCCCTACTGGCAGCCATCGCGTGCACATACATATAATAACCTCCGCACAATAACCACCACAAAAAAAATGATTTTTTTTCCATGTAATTTATATGGAAAACATAAAATTTGAAATAGGCACCTCTTAATATTAATATTAAGAGCTCATCTTTTGAGTGACTTTCTTTTTCACATTTTCGAAAGTTTTTAGCCTGTTTTTCAGTTGAAAAAAAAGGTTGCCTCAGAATGACACACCCTAATATATATGTATATATATATCTAAATAATCAGCTTGACGAGCTGAGTCGTTTTAGCCTTGTTCATCTATCTGCCCTTTTCTCTCTAAAAACTGTTCATTTGTTGGAACCGTCGATGTCAGACAATTTTCAGATTTCTTAAGTTATCTAAATTTTTTAAAATATATTGTGACAAAAAATACCCAGAAATTGTAAACAAAATCCGAAATATTTAATTACTCATCAATATTTATTTTGTCGCCTTCAATCTTACTTAATCCCCACAAGAAGTAATAGGCTTATGCCAACGATTTTTCCAGTCCTCGTAATACTTTTCATAAGTACGTTTTGGGCCTTCAGCTCCTTAACTCTTCGATCGAATGAAAACGGGTTCTGACCGTATTCATTGCCTTTTTGGCTTTAAATTCGGTCACAATCGTGGTTCGATGCGATGGTGCATTATCACTGTGTAAAATCCATGAATTTTGCTTCCACAATTCCATCCGTTTTCGAAGCAGGTTCTCACGTAAACGCATAAATACTGCCAAATAAGACTCCTTATTGACCTCTGGTAAAAATTCATCATGTACCAAACCCCAAAACCACAGTTACCATATAATACTTTTCATGAATGTGGGATCGGAATTCGCACCATCAAGATCTGTTTACAGTATTCTTGTTGAAAATAACTCAGTTTTATCGGCACGAGTTGAGCAAGAAAGCGTTTCATACTCAAAAGGCCCACCAAAATGACTGGAACGGACACGCGAGAGACGCGGTGCTCTCTTGCCATCACTCGAACACTTTTTTAAATATTTTCATCTGTTGAAGAAGGTGAAGGTCGTCCAGAATAAGGCATGTCTTCAACAATCTCTCGACTTTGCACTACTCGTAGGCTAATATTTTTAATAAATGGAATCAGCGAAATTCAACGAAATTTGGTTAGAAATACAACATTTGAGACAAATATTTTTATCCATTGTAAAAATTTCAACGCATTGCTGAGGCCCACTGACTTAAGCAGCTGCTGTAAAGCAACTGGTTGACAGATCGCACTTTCATTTGCCCTAATAATTAACGATAGTCCTACCAACTTAACAAAATAAATTTTTATACTCTCGCAACAAAGTTGCTAAGGAGAGTATTATAGTTTTGTTCACATAACGGTTGTTTGTAAGTCCTAAAACTAAAAGAGTCAGATATAGGGTTATATATACCAAACTGATGAGGGTGACGAGTAGAGTTGAAATCCGGATGTCTGTCTGTCCGTCCGTCCGTCTGTCCGCCCGTCTGTCCCTCCGTCCGTCCGTGCAAGCTGTAACTTGAGTAAAAATTGAGATATCATGATGAAACTTGGTACACGTATTTTTTGGCTCCATAAGAAGGTTAAGTTCGAAGATGGGCAAAATCGGCAAACTGCCACGCCCACAAAATGGCGGAAACCGAAAACCTTTAAAGTGTCATAACTAAGCCATAAATAAAGATATTAAAGTGAAATTTGGCACAAAGGATCGCATTATGGAGGGACATATTTGGACGTACTTTTTTTGGAAAAGTGAGGGTGGCCCCGCCCCCTACTAAGTTTTTTGTACATATCTCGGAAACTACTATAGCTATGTCAACCAAATTCTATGGAGTCGTTTCCTTCAGGCATTTCCATATACAGTTCAAAAATGGAAGAAATCGGATAATAACCACGCCCACCTCCCATACAATGGTTATGTTGAAAATCACTAAAAGTCACTAAAAACGTCAGAAACACTAAATTTTACAGAAGAAATGGCAGAAGGAAGCTGCACCCAGGCTTTTTTTTTAAATTGAAAATGGGCGTGGCGTCGCCCACTTATGAACCAAAAACCATATCTCGGGAACTACTACACCGATTTCAATGAAATTCGGTATGTAATATTTTCTTAACACCCTGATGATATGTACAAAATATGGGTGAAATCGGTTTACAACCACGCCTTCTTGAATTCCATCTGATGCCTTCTCGGTATAATATATACATTAGGAACCAATGATGATAGCGGAATAAAACTTTACACAAATACGGTATTTGAAAAATATATAAATGACTGATAATGAAATCTCGATTATCACTTTATCGTGCGAGAGTATAAAATGTCCGGTGACACCCGAATTTAGCCCTTCCTTACTTGTTTTTTAATATCGCTTACCAACGAAGTTTAAATTACAATTCGGTTACTGTTTTGTCTCAATATATACCTTTCAAAACTAAATCCTTGTATGAAAAACATTTTGACAAGATATTTTCACAAATTTTGCCATAGATTGTTGAGTAGGTGAACTTAAAAATCTCCGAATAAATTTTTGAGATCGGACCTTTATATGATATAACTGTCATGCAAACTGATCGATCAAAATCAAGATAAAGATCTTCATAAACGACCGCTTTACCTATATTGAGTTATTGAGTTGCCTTAATTCAATAAACTAAATAACTTAAAGGTTGTTTCCACAAAACCGCGCAGCTAGAAAAACTAGCAAAACGTTTTCCAATGAAATACCCCTGTAAAAGGTATTATAGCTTCGATGCTCCCAAAATTAACTATTGCAAATTGACTAATATGGGATGTGGGGTAAATGTTTGTCCAAATTGAATAGGAGTATTTAAATAAGAAAAAAGTGTTATTGTGATTATTGTTATATGGTTTCTGAAAGTATAATTTTATATTTTAAATAGTGAGCTAACTATCCTAAGTACTATTAACCCAATCTTCTTACTTTCTCATATGAATTCAATTCATTTACATATATTACGTAAGAAAGCATTTCAACTTCATAACTAAACAACATTTTTCGGTGCTAAAATCAATAAGCTTTGACCTACAAAAACTCATTCGACATTCCAAAAACGTCTCCAAAGACTACAAATCTCATGCGACAACCTCTCCCATAAGCCAGCTGCTCTAAACGCTTAAAAATATTTATGTCATCACTGATCTTCCCAAACCGCACGTTTAAATGTCTGAAATTTCATTCAAGCCACGTTTTTATTGTTTTTGCGCGTCACACAAACAGCAAATGTACTATTAGCCATAAGGCACGGAAAGTGTCGTGAGGCAGGTAGTTCATCTTTTATGTCTACGCACAAGCGCTGTTCAACACCGCGCACATAGCTCGACTCCATATACTTACATATGTACATATGGATGTATATGTACACATAAATACTCCACATGGGTGGCTTTCGTCGGTCAGTTCATTGCGCTTGCTTTTAATTTCTTCTCTGTTTTCGTTATTCGCTTGAATAACACACATTGTAGGAATTGTAAAGGGATGGCGGGGCATACACCTAAATGCTCATCTTGCTTTCAGTTTTTGATGTTTTGATTTCGTCTTAAAAGCCGTGATTAGATAATATTTGAGCACTTTAATGTGGTCAATGTCTCGAACCTCTTTCAAGTGGCAGGTGGCTTGAATGGTCTACGGATTTATTGCCTGTCGTATCTTTGTCTGCCATCGTCATTTTATTGCACACAGTATGCAGCTTGTAGTTATGTTGCACATATTTATCTTTACAATAGTACTCAAATATACCATATACATATATGTACATACATGTTTGTAGATATACGTATTTGTATGCTAATACTTGACCACATCTTACTACACTTGATTGTATGCTGAGATTTGACAGACCGTTTTTGTTTATTGAAATTTGAGTGTTTTATATACATATATATAACTACATATACATACATAACAAAATATTAATATATTTACATAAACGTTTGACCGTGTGAAATATTGAAAATATTTATTGAATTGGGTAGAGTCTAAAATTATTTAATTTTATGTCTTAACATGTTAGGAAGAAAAAGTCGAATATTAGACAATTTTGATTGACAGCAAAAGAAAAGAAAGCAAGTAAGGAAGGGCTAAGTGCGAGCGTAATAAACATTTTATCCTCTTGCAGTAAATCAAGGCCAATTAATGTACTTAATGTCAGCTAGAGGATGCGACATACGATATATTATTGACATGCCAAGTACCCTAGATTTCATTAAGGGGTTATATACAGTTAGAATTTTCAAAAAATCATTTTTTTTTGATTTTATTTCCTTAATATGCATATATTTAAAAATGCACGCAGAAAATTGCATAACGTTCCGAAGAATATTTTGGAAGTTACACGCAAATTCGGAAATGCCCCTCAGAGTACTTGGAAGTGCGTTCCAAACTTTAATCGTGTTTTTCTCAAAATGGTGTTTTCAAAGTCGGTGACCAACTTTATTCGAAAACGGTGAACTGATTAGTCTCAAATTTTATCAAGCGCTTCCTTAATATATGTTTTTGTAATTAAACGAACATTTTTTTTCCACCGATAAATATTCTTTTGTTTATAAATAAGTTAAGGCCGAAATTTTCATTAGAAATCGATTTCTTTGCTTTTTTGAAAAACCACCATTTTGTCGAAATATTTGATTTGGTCTTATTCTTTCGATTAGTTAATAGATTAAAAATTAATTTAACTAAATCTTTTTAGGTTTTTAATTCGTTTCTGAGAGAAGCTCGCGGAGATCAGCTGTAGTTTCTTTCCAAATAAATATTTTTACAAATACTAAGTCTTAAAATACAATTAAAATATACGAGTGCTGCTATATATATTCTGGCCTAGGGCAACACTAAGTGCAATCTGACATTTCCATTGGAAAGTTTGACATTTTTTAGCATAACATCACTCAGAACGTTTTGTCATTTAATCGTGAATTGTTTTATTTACAGGGAATTAAAAAATTCATCTCGACCAAAAAATGGAACTAACTCGTGAACATTTTCGTGCGATCATTTTTCACAACTTTCGACGTGGATTATCACGACAAGAGTGCATCTATAAGCTAAAATCTTTGTATGGCTATGAAGCACCATCCTATAGCACTGTGAAAAACTGATACAACGAATTCAATCGTGGCCGACGCTCCCTCAAAGACGAACTCCGTGAGGCCATAAATATATGTAACAACCTACGTATTAGGTTGAAATCGGTCGGTCGGGTCCCGAGATACCTAAAAGTGAGGGTGCAACTCTCTACGTCAAAGTTTTAACCGGCCCCCCATAAAACCCGCATTTACCATCTCGGAGGTAAAATGTAATGTCTCTGGCAAATTTGGTTACTGATTTATCGCACTTTTAGTAGTATTTAACAGTACCGTTATGATATGGAGAGTGAACAGGAGCATCTTCGAATATCATCCAATTTTACGGTGTTGGTGGGAATGCTTACGGCATTTGTTCTTAGTGAATTTGGTTTTTGTATTATATGGCTTAAGAGATATGTACATTGAATCACCTTTTTTTAGCCGACAGGCGCCTCTTTCTACTGCGTTTCCTGGTGTCAAATTAAAGTTTCACATCTTCGTTTAGTGCTTAGGATCATGTTGAAAGAGTTTAAAAATTGATTTTTGAATATTGTAACTCGTTTCCTTATACTTTCAAAGTCTAGATCTAGCTGAATATATTAGCAGATATTTTTGCTGGGACAGGAGTTCATGGTATAACAAATATTTTCATACAAATCGCATGTCAAATTACATTGTCGTGGTTTAATTTTCCTAATTCCATTGCGACAGATTCATAATTTTTTTCACTGCATTACTGAATTAGAATGTAATAAGCAGATTCCACCTGTCTTACTACTGTCAGAGCATAAGATTCGAACGCGCTATTACTTTCTTGGTTCTCATAAAAAAACCCTATTATTTGTCTTATGAGTTAGTCACACATTCTTTTTTATTCCTCGTTCTTCACTCATGCCAATTCGATTAATGATAAAGCTAATGTGGGATCCTTTGTTCTCGTTTTAGAAGCTTTCAACGAATAAATTCTGATAGCCTCTCACAATTAGATGATTTATTAAATGAAACCAGTTTTGCAATGTACTATGTATATATGATTTATATACTGAAAGGGACAAAGGGATATTCCTAACGTCAGCTATCAAAGATAAGTTTATACTAAGAGGAAGCGTTCACTACCAATACACAGAGTCGGAGCCTTATATCACTTTCCAAATACATATCACAAAAGATCACACTGGGTCAAAAAATGGCAACTTCCAAACGTATAATTGGTATGCTTATCAAATGATGTAGTAAATCTAATACTTTTGATATGCATAACATTATAACATCTGAATTAAAATTTACCCGGACTGGTCCATTTCTACTGCGCGCCCACACCGATCAATATCATTTTTTTCTTATATTGCTATAACGTTTTGTTGGCGTAAAGTTTGGTCTCTATATATCAGTTCATTGAACTCAATATACATATGTTGGTTAATCTTTTGGGCACAAAGTGTGTCAATGTTAAACTCGTACGAAAAGCCCTGAACCTTTTGTTAAAAACTACGTCGAGCAGATCGCACATCATTACTGATGACAAAATATGGGCTTAGGAATATGACGTCATAATTGTCCAATAATCTAGCTAAGTGTATGGTAAATCGGTTTAAGTGTTGGCAAGCATCTAATGGCACAGAAGCCTGTTGTTTTGTCTAAGTCCGGGCCAAATTTGATCAGATGGTATGTATATGAGTAATTTTTAAATGCAACAAAATCTGTTATGTCAAAAAAATATAATATTTTATGCAACACACTGAGACAGTGAAATTGACATTACTAATTTTTCACAAAACGCATAATAGTGAAAAGATGACAACCGTTCCGTTTTTACCTAACTGTCATAACTGAATGTAAATATACAATTTATTGATATTAAGACTACAAAACTAACCACTATCCTACCCATATTTTTCCGCATTCATTGATATGTGCGAGCAAATAACTGTTTCATTATAGTTGAATGCATAAATTTCCAACACAACCCATCTCAATAGTCAATAGTTGTTGGCTCTTCGAAGATGTTGCATCAGCGCTTTTGTAATTTTCAATGTTAATCAGATATGTTTAATTTAAGCTTGATTAAATGCCAAACAAAATTATAATTACAAAGCAAGCAACACAACAACACACATTCACTTTAAGATTACTTAATTCCAATAAAAAAAGCGACGCACACATACTTGTGGTACATAAATATGTATGTGTGTTAATCAGGCGTTGTCGAGTTCCCTTTCTAATTACATAACTCAGCCGGCAATTCTGCGGAAAGAAATAAGCAATTTTTATCGGCGAATGCCACATTTGTATGCGCATAAATCAAAATACCTTACCGACCTTGCGCTCATCCGCTGATACCTCGATACCTCGCATATATGTATATATACATACTACAGACAGATATATGCATATGGGTAACTTTCACTACCTTCCGCCGACGATAAGGTATGTGTATTAGTAAAGCAAGATGAATGAGGAAATACGTTTTAAAAGCATAAGGTGCAGATTTGTGCTTGCATGTATGTAGGTATGTGTGCGAGGAAGATATTAACAAATCGCTGGGTCTGTAAACGCTTGAAGATGAAATGGACACAAGTGCAATTTCACGTTTCAGTCGATTAATTTCTTGCAAGCGAAGTTTCTTTTATTGGTTTCTCTCTTCTTGCAGCCACTCTTTCACTATTGTTAATCTATCGAATGAAAAAATCGACGATACAAAACTTTTAACAGTTTGATGATTTGCATTTTTCCCCCCAGTTGGTGCTGATTTTTATTTAAGTATTAATCATTGTAATGCTTTCCTTTATGACACGCTTCGCAACCTTTCAATAGTTAGACAAACGATGTGTGTTGAGCAGCAGTCAAACACAGCAGGTTATTTATTTCTGAAGATTTGTTGCTGCATTAGTGCCGCTAGGTGCGATTTGTCAGTTGGAAGCAATAGACGATTGACTAACTAGAAACAAAACAGTCAATGGTTTTTCGAAAATCATTTTGCTTTTCACCAATTTGTTAGTCTTTTGACTATTCTTCTTAACGAATTCTTATTGTCTGATACTTTTCGTTACTCCAACAATCAGACACAGGCTCAAAAGAGTTCTTACGTAAAGTGGTAGTGCTTGGAAGTCTGTTTGAAATACGAAACAAAATTAGCCATCATCAAGCAACAGTGAATTTTTTTTTGTTATGCCCTATTTGCTGTAGGATTCATATTTCTTCAAAAATTAAGCCAACCATAAAGTTACAATTACAGACAATTGTGCCTAAATTGGATGTTGATGTGAACGGTCTTTGGCTCCAACTCGATGGCGCTTTACACCATACCGCTAATGAAACTATTAATTTATTAATGAAAATGTTTGGTGTGTGCATTTTAACGCGTTGCTATTCCGATTTAACACCGCTGAACTATTTATGTGGTATTACGTGTAGTCGCTTGTCTACGCAGATAAGCCCAAGACGATTTGGAAAGGAATATTCAACGAGTTATTGCTTACATCTGGCGCCAATTGCTGCAAAACGTGGTCAAAAATTTGGCTTCTCAACTGGAACTTATCCTAGCAAACCACGGTAGACATATGCCCGAAATCTTTTTTAAAACATATTTCAAAGTTAATTTGTTGACCAAATCATTAAATTATATCCTTTTTATTTCTTCTTGAAAACCACATATCTAACAAGTAAGGAAGGACTAAATTACAGGAATCTTACAGGAACCAAAGCCAGGGAAATACCTTAGGGTGTAAAACGTCAACCAGAGAATCGGAATCCAAGCAATTTTATATACATATATAATATATATATGTATAACTCATACACTCACAGACACATAGGGTTTGTTAGAAAAACCAGAATCATTATATGTAGTATATGCGAGTTCAGGTAGTATCGACCCGATTTTATCTATTTTTCCTAGATTTTTCAGAGAAGTATTGACCCGATTCAACCCATTTTCGATACACATAACAACTACTGTCAGGAAAAGATTCTCTCTGAATTTCAATTGTATATTGGCCGATATACTATATTCTATCAAAAGTCAACTACATATAGACACTGGGGTCCACATTTTCGTTACAGAGGGGCTTGAACAGTTTTTTTTTGGAATTGAAAAGCTTTCGGTCACAAGGTGGAATCTAAAGGCATTATAAGTGCAAAGTTGTATCCCGTTATACCAATTGCTTCCTTATTTTTGTACTGGAGAGCGAAAGAATCCAATGGAGTTTAAAATTATCGTATATGGCAAGTAGACGTGATTGTAATACGATTTAGCTCACTTTCGCACTGTCACATAGGAATGTGAGAGGTATCTCACCTACTAAGTTTAGTCGAAATCGGTCGGTCTCGTCCCGAGATATGTGATTTCACCAAAAAGAGGGCGCTGCCACGCAAACTATCCAATTTTCACACTGTCTCCCATAAAGCTCTTTCATACCATCTCGGAGGGTGAATAAAGTTTATGTGGATCCAAAAATGGGAGGGAATTAAAAGCAGTGAACCAAGCTAAATTATTGTTAACAAATTGGAAAAAGGGTTTTTGTACAGTTTTACCCAGATATGGCAAATTATTTTATTTTATTTTAATTTTTCTTATAATCTGAGATATTATCATGTGAAAAAAAATAAGGACACTTCTAGTTTAACTAAAAAAACAACAATATTAAATAAGAAAAAGGAAATAGTTTTCATTCAATTGTGTTTAAATACTTTTCTAAATTGTTTAATATTTTGTTGAAAATCCTTTGTTGTTTAAAACTGATCGACACCGCTTCGGCATGGAATCAACTAGATTGTGGCAGACGGAAACCGGGATGCGTTCCAGGAATCCTGAATAATTTGCCAAAGCTCGTCGCTGTTACTTGGGTACTTCTATTATTTACGCTTTCTAATAGCCAAATTTTCTATTGATTTAGATCCGGGGACTGCGGAGGCCACTCCATTACATCAATGTTATTGACCCTAAACCACTCTTTTACACTTAGCTGTGCGTTTG